>NC_069504.1:71940534-72103872 GCF_027579735.1 Bombina bombina | reverse complement strand
CTTAAAAATCTTGTAATCTTTTTTTATTTTTTGTAATTTAGTGTTTTTTTTTTTTTGGTAATTTAGTTTAGTTAATTTAATTGTATTTTTAGATAGATGTTTGTAGTTTATTTAATTTATTGATAGTGTAGGTGTATTTGTAACTTAGGTTAGGATTTATTTTACAGGTAATTGGGTAATTATTTTAACTAGGTAGATATTAAATAGTTAATAACTATTTAATATCTATTATACCTAGTTAAAATAATTAACAATTTACCTGTAAAATAAATATTAACCCTAACATAGCTACAATGTAATTATTAATTATATTGTAGCTATCTTAGGGTTTATTTTATAGGTAAGTATTTAGATTTAAATAGGAATATTTTAGTTTATAAATGAATTAGATTAATTTAATATAAATTTAGTTAGGGGTGTTAGGGTTAGATAGAGTTAATATAGTTAATATAAATACTATAGTAACTATATTAACTATATTAACCCTAATATAATTAGGGTTAATATAGTTAATATATATAATGTAATACCTATATTAACTATAATATACTTAGGGTTAATATAGATAATATAGCTGGCGGCGGGGTAGGTAGATTAAATAAGGGGTTAATCATTTTAATAGAGATGGCGGCGGTGTAAGGGGCTTACATTAGGGGTTAATAATATTAATATAGCTGGCGGCGGTATAAGGGGATTAGATTAGGGGTTAATAATTTTTATATAGGTGGCGGCGGTGTAAGGGGTCAGATTAGGGGATAGATAAGGTAGATGACAGCGGTGTAAGGGGTTCTAATTAGGGGATAGATAAGGTAGATGGCGGCGGTTTTAGGGGCTCACAGTGGGGGGTTAGTTTATGTAGATGGCGGCGGGGTCCGGGAGCGGCGGTTTAGGGGTTAATAACTTTATTAGGGATTTCGGGGGGGGGGGATCGCGGTTGACAGGTAGATAGACATTGCGCATGCGTTAGGTGTTAGGTTTATTTTAGCTGCCAGTTTAGGGAGTTACGGGGCTCCAATAGTCAGCGTAAGGCTTCTTACGGCTGCTTTTTGTGGCGAGGTGAAAATGGAGTAAGTTTTCTCCATTTTCGCCACGTAAGTCCTTACGCTGCATATTGGATACCAAACTGCGCGGGTTTGGTATACCTGCCTATAGCCCAAAAAACTACGGGCGACAGCAGAAATATACGCGCGTAACTTCTAGGTTACGCCGTATATAGGATACCAAACCCGCGCAAATATTGGCGTCGCCGGCTTTTGCGGGCGACGATTTTTATCGGATCGACCCCTATATTTTTTAAATCTAAACATATGCAAAATTGTGTGTATTTTTACAAAATGTATACAAATAAGATTAAGCAATAAACAAGGGAAGAATATAAATTGGACATTCAAAGAATCTTACATTAAAATTAAGACATCCAGAATAGATGGGATATCTTAAATTCCAAACAAAATCAGAGTAGTCTTACAATGTAATCCTATTTTTTGGTTTTATTTATTCTTATTTGCAAAAAGTTTTAAAATCCATTTTGAAGATACATATAAATATTGAACAATGTGGATTTAGTATGTAATGTTCTGTCCATGTTTCTAAGACAAATGTCAATTAAAATGAGACATACCATACTGTGACAAGCCCTGCCTTGAGGATCCAGCACCAACATCCAGATCTGTAATATATTAAATGAGGATTGGATATCATTAATACAAATCATGCCATGTTTAAAGTCTTTACATTATTAGCAAATCAATTAAAAACTATTAATCCTTTGGTAGTCCCATGAGTTAATTGTTTCCTCAATTCTATTCATGATAAATATATCCTGTACTCTTATTTTCAATCAGTTGTGTTGTTTACTGTAGCTTAAATTATTTTTTTGTGTTATTTCATTCTCATCAATTGATGGGCATATGTTATAATTTATTTGGATTCTTCTTTTTTTATTATGTATAATATTGAAAATAAGAATACTGTATTCTTCACATATATAATAATTCACATTTCATTTTGACCAACATGTGAAAAGCAATGCCACTTACAGCAAACCCATGTTAACGTGTATGCGCAATTCCATTTTCGCGATCATTGCGCAATGATTCCAAGCGGAATTACGCATCCGTCATTTGACCAACATGTATAAAGCAATGCCACTTACAGCAAACCCATGTTAACGTGTATGCGCAATTCCATTTTCGCGATCATTGCGCAATGATTCCAAGCGGAATTACGCATCCGTCATTTGACCAACATGTATAAAGCAATGCCACTTACAGCTAACCCATGTTAACGTGTATGCGCAATTCCATTTTCGCTCGGTGACGCATATTCTGTAGAGCGCAAGAAACATCATTCCTATTTCATGTGTTACTAATCTAAAATCAGATATCTAAACATCATATGTAGTGTATGTTGTGAGATCTGTATAGGTTTAGTATCTGACTATATACACATTTTTTAAAAATAAATCAAATATTAAGATATTATATGAAGTTGGATAGTTACCTGGTTCAGATTCTCCATCATCTCCTCCCAGGCCACCGGACAGAGAAGCAGCTGCCCTGGCCCCCGCGTCAGGACTTTCAGATCCCGCAGCTGGGAGGGAAGAAGAGGAGGCCGAGGATGGCGAGGATCTAAATCTTTTGGGGACCCGGAGATTGAGGAGCTCGCATAAAGTCACCTCATAAGGGAGTAGGTATAGTTTCCGCGGGGCCTTTCTTTGGCCCCCTCTTTTTCGGGCTTGTACCCACTCCCTTATGAGGTTGACTTTTTTTTTTAAGCGCAACCTCATATCTCCGAATCTCCTCATGATTTGATCCTGGCTCCTCTGGACGTCACACACCAATTTAACCGCATTGGTGATAGACTCCCAGAGGGCCTTCTTAACAGGCGCATCTGTCAACCTCCTCTTGTTCCCAAACATCTGGGGATAAAAGTCCTTGACGGCGTGGACCAGTGCAGCGCTCTCCTGCTTGGTGAACCTGGGAGGTTTCATGCCTGCTGGGTTGTATTATAATAATAATAATATATATTGCCTGCAGGCATTAGAGAACTGACAAAGATGGCAACGTGTAATGGACTTTTATATGGTGAAGTAAACATGAGATGCACCATGGGACAAGTTATCTGTACATCTGATTGGATAAAAATTTGAAATTTTGTTAGAATGTCTGTGAGACCATCCTGACTCAAGTTGTGTTTGTGTGATGAACTCTGATTGGCCGTTCCTTAATGTTTCATATCTTAGCAACTTCCATACACATACCTCCTGGTGGTGCTGTAACTTCATTTTTCATGTAGACTTATTTGTTACTCATGGGCCTGTCATGCGGATATGTGTGACGCAGATTTAATATCCGTGATCCGTTAAATATTAATGATTAAATTCTCTTTAAAATCTAATACTGTCACATTATTAAATGTTGTAGCCATTTCTCAGTTTAATAATGGTCTGTTTCTTTAATACAAATACACATTTAATATTGTATGTCTTTATTGTTCATAAAATCCATTTCTTGACTTATTGTGAAGTATTGATATTGCTCTATTAAATGTATTTATAATGCACATTGATTGTGTGCTATTGCGTGACATTAGACTCTAATGTTTAAAGATGCTAATCTGGTGTTTCAAGATGCGTTTCCCACGCAATATTTCTGAATGTTCAAATTCAGGTTATAATGTCAGTAACTTGGATAATCTGTTTATAAATGTTAAACTACAGGTTTGTTTGTTATTAGTAAATAAACCTCGAGCTTGTATTTGTCTGAACTGCTCATATGTTATTGTGCAATGGCATCTTTATTTTTAAATAGACATTACAAACAAACAATTGTATCAAATGATCTGTAGAGATAGAACATTGTTTAGACTTTAAAATGTAACTCAATTTATCTTAGTGTTTAGATATCCTCAACAGAAGAAATTTAAATGCCCATGGTTGAGCCAATCACATAAGGCATCTCTGTGCATCCACCAATCTTCATCTACTGAGCCTATCTCGATATGCTTTTCAAGCAAAGTATGTCAAGATAAGAAGAGAAGTAAATACACTCTTTAAATCTCTTAAAGGGACACTGTCCAAACAAATTTAGCGTTCGTGATTCAGATTGAGCATGAAATGTTAATCAACGTTATAATTTAATCCGATTCTCAAATGGTAAGAATTATCTTGTTATCTTTCTTTGCAAATCAATAATGATATTTTAGAATTTTTTTTTTTACGGACAATTGTTTCCAAAAACCTGGGTTGTCCTTGATGATTGTTGGATAAATAAATCCAACCAAAAAAAACAAGTTCTGTCCAGAGTACTGAAGCAAATAAATTATCTATTTAATGCCTTATTTTTAAAGTAATGATAGCAACATCACAAGGAGCATTCATAATATGAGACAATTTTTACAGTTGCTTAAAATAGAATACTCATTCAGAATGTATAAATCATTAATTTTTTAACTGTCTCCCTTTAAGTATATTTTGAGTTCATGTCCCTTTAAAGAAACATTTCACAATAATGCTTGAAAAATCAGAAACCTAAGCACCTTCCTTTTGCTAAATTAGTATAACATATGAGTAAAGCAAATTTAGATTAACTTCTGGATTGTTTTACACACTGACTGAAATATATATTGTAAAGGAGGTATTTTGGAGTCTTCAGCTTAGAGGGACATTAAGCTATATGTTATGTATGCATTTTGGATAAGATTATAATATTTGAACAACTTAATATGTTTTGGTATTCAATCATTAGATTGTAATTATATATTCTTGGATTAAATACATATCTACATAGGCTATTTTGATGCTGATTGTTGGTTGCACATAGATGCCTTATGTAATTGACTAAGATATGTGCATTGATGTATCTTTTTAAAAGTATATTTAAAGACTGAATGTAATTCTATAGTACTTTCGAAATATGTTTAAATTCTTTTATGAATTATTGAAAAATCAATACACAATATACTTTGTGAATGTCCCTTTAAGGACCAAAACATTTTGAATGTTGATTTAACATTGTCAAAAGAAACTAAAGGGGAATGAAAATTATATATAGATATGTGATGTCTAACCCAAGAGGTAAGATTTTAAAAACTACATAATATTAATAACTATAGTTAAATGACTCCACTAGAAAATTAAATCGATTAACCTGGCATCCAATAACTAGCTTGTGAAAAATATCAAGTTAAATGACCTAACATTTATAAATGTAAAAATTAAAAGAATTTCGAAAATAATGTTTTGAGATACCTAAGGAAGATACAAGATCTTATAAAATTAATTTTACATTCAACAACACTGTCACTTTAATGTAATTGAACCACTTCCCCTTCTTAAAAGTGAAAACAAATAATTTATGTCAAATTTTGACTACATATCCGAAATTATTTTAACATCTAAGAATTTCAAAAGAAAAGCATTGATGGATATCACTCCCCAATTAATTTAAAAAAATATAGTTTAATGTAATATTCTCTGAATCAGTGGATTTTCTAAAATTAATGCATTATTTGATCTTATGCATGTGCTTGTCAAATAGCCAACTACCAGTCATGGGAGTCAAATTGTTTTTTATTGACAGATTATCTGGATATTTATTATAATCTGTTCAAAAGAGTGTATTTAATACTAAAATGTTTATTATTACCATTTAAAAAATTAAAAGTTTCTGAAAGAAAAACAAAAAAATATTCCTGGAAGTCATCAGATGACAATCTGAAATAAAAAATAAAAATTTTAACAAAGTTAATACACACGTTGTCAAATATTCATAAAATACATTTACAATCATCTTGTGTCTATGCTCTAACATTGTTCAACATTTTATCAAGATATTTATTAATTAAATTTAAAAAAAAAATAAAACATACACCATTCTATTGTGTAATAAAAAATAAATTTAAATATCTGAATTTCTAATTCTACATAATAATGTATATCACATTTCAATAATATATATGTATGCTGAACATAAATGTAATATTTCATGTCCATTCAAATACCTCTATATCAACTATAATATGTATTCCTTTTTCTGATTGTGATCTCTAAATATCTAATTATGAAATAAGTATGACTAATGTATGTAAGCTACCAATATTCAACATTCTTCCTGTGATTCTTAACTAGCATGCATTGGTACACCAACCTGGATAATGCATGGTCTTTGAAAGTCAATTCAGGGGTAAACAGTTGATCTTCAATAGGTGTCTTATTCATCAGTTCATAAAATAGAGGACTGTGAAATACCATCTAAAAAAGTAAAATCATCTAAGTGTCTGATTGTGATCCCTAAATATCTAATTATGAACTAAATATGACTAATGTATGTAAGCTACTAATATTCAACATTCTTCCTGTGTTTCTTAACTAGCATGCATTGGTACACCAACCTGGATAATGCATGGTCTTTGAAAGTCAATTCAGGGGTAAACAGTTGATCTTCAATAGGTGTCTTATTCATCAGTTCATAAAATAGAGGACTGTGAAATACCATCTAAGAAAGTAAAATCATCTAAGTGTCTAATTGTGATCCCTAAATATCTAATTATGAACTAAATATGACTAATGTATGTAAGCTACTAATATTCAACATTCTTCCTGTGATTCTTAACTAGCATGCATTGGTACACCAACCTGGATAATGCATGGTCCTTGAAAGTCAATTCAGGGGTAAACAGTTGATCTTCAATAGGTGTGTTATTCATCATTTCCAAAATAGAGGACTGTAAAATACCATCTAAAAATTAGAAAATAATCTAAGTGTCTCCAATAGGATGCCTCCACAGCCTTATTCTATCAAATAGTTGGCACTTACCATGTGAACATGTCTTTGTATGGTTTTCAAGGTCAGCAGATTGGAAAGATAATGCCAGACATGATCCCATTGGTAGACTTCAATTTCAATCTTGGCTTTTTCCACTGTCAGTCTGGGCAATCTTCACTGTCAGGCTTCTAATTCTTCCCTTTCAGTCTTTAGATTAAGTCAGCTCCCTAATGGCAGAAAAAGTTTATTAAAAATTACTACAAGTGTGTGAATCAGTTCTGTACCCCTCTCCCACCCCCCATTTCAGAATAAATTTCTGTCACTAGCTTACTAAGCATGTGTAGCATCTTGTGTTATGTTCTATCAAGTGTGTAGATGAGTCATATTGAGCAGGACGAACCTCTAATGTGTGACATTGAACCATAGTCATGCTAGAGGATAGTTATGCTAGAGGATCCCTTTCTGAGTATTTACATTTTAAGTAATGTGTAAACTAAATACTAGTTTAGAAAATGTATGCCATATGATGTATTTGTGTACAATTCATGCCAGCAACAGTCCATACATTTATACTTACCATCTGATGTCCTCTTTAAAAACCAGGTGGCAAAGACTCGCTACAGGACCCAATGCCCAGAGCATCACCTATATTAATAAATGAAACACTTTTTTAGCATTTGATGAACAATCCTAACATGTTTGCACAATTCTCTACTTGTCATTTCCCTAGAGTTCACATCTATTGACAATACTCCAGTCTAACTTCTATTATTTACCGTCTAAAGTGGCGGTTGATGATGTCTGCTCTGACATTGAGCCCCTCGTCCCGGAATGGCCCCTCTAGAACAGGATCATCCTCCTCATCTCTGAGGAGGTTTCGGTGCGCTGGGACGCCCTGCAGCATCCCAGCCCGCTGTGCAATATTATGCAGGACGCTACAGGCTACAACGATCTTAGCCACCTTCTTTGGGTTGTACTGGAGGGCTCCTCCTGACCTGTCCAGGCACCTGAACCTCATCTTCAGGAGCCCGAACATCCGTTCAACCACCGCCCTGGTTCTCTTATGAGCCCTATTGTAGCGCTCCTCAGACACATCAGTCGGGCTACGCAAGGGGGTAATGAGCCAAGGCCGGCTCATGTACCCAGAATCACCTATAAATTATGAACAGAACATAATTCAAACAGAATCCTCAAAATAGTATTTTGAGTCCAATAAAAAGTTTTGTACATGATAATCCACTAACAAATGTTTATTTAAAAAAAAAAAATCTAGTTCAATATTATTCTCTATCTTCCCATTTCATCTAAGACATGCTACATATGCGTATTTCTCCTAAATCAAACCTTGTGTAAAATGCAAACTACATGGTTACATTGCATTCTCTATCTGAGCATTTAAGGTAAGACATGCTACATATCTGCATTGAACTAAAAGTAGACATTAGCGGAAAGAGACAATGACGGTTAAATTACATTAGTTAATATCTTGCCATTTCAGCTAAGACATGCTACATATGCGTATTTCTCCTAAACCAAACCTTGTGTAAAATGCAAACTACATGGTTACATTGCATTCTCTATCTGAGCATTTAAGGTAAGACATGCTACATATCTGCATTGAACTAAAAGTAGACATTAGCGGAAAGAGACAATGACATGGTTAAATTGAATTAGCTAATATCTTGCCATTCCAGCTAAGACATGCTACATATGCGTATTTCTCCTAAACCAAACCTTGTGTAAAATGCAAACTACATGGTTACATTGCATTCTCTATCTGAGCATTTAAGGTAAGACATGCTACATATCTGCATTGAACTAAAAGTAGACATTAGCGGAAAGAGACAATAACATGGTTAAATTGCATTAGCTAATATCTTGCCATTTCAGCTAAGACATGCTACATATGCGTATTTCTCCTAAACCAAACCTTGTGTAAAATGCAAACTACATGGCACTAATACTGAATAACTTCCGGCTGTCATCTGTAGTATTGTATATATAAGTGATTGCCGAGCTGTCAATATTGTATGCGTCCCTTTCAAATCGCAATAAGAATTCAGAACTTCCCGTCTGCCATCTGTAGTATTGTATATATAAGTGATTGCCGAGCTGTCAATATTGTATGCGTCCCATTCAAATGGCACTAATACTGAATAACTTCCGGCTGTCATCTGTAGTATTATATATATAAGTGATTTGCGATCTGACAATATTTATTAATTGTCCCATTCAAATCTCCCTAATAATGCTGTTCCAAACTGTTATTTACGTATATGTTGTATTGTAGTATTGAGTGTTAAAGTTCAGAAAGGGGCGATACAGTGGTGAATCTGTGATGTGTATGGTTGAATCTTCTAATGACGTCATGATATTATTAACCTGCCTATGTAGTTCTGAAATCCTCATTGTGTTGTTGTATTGTGCTACATTGTTATTGTGTGCTGAATAAAATCTAAATGTGTGCTTTGTGGTTGCGTGATGGGTGATGCGTGTTATGTACATGTACGTATATATTGTGATTGTGTCCCACATATGTTGACTTCTATATAGCGGTCTGGCATTGTTGTTCCTTCCCATAAAGTGACATCTGTAATCTGGTGTAATGATGTTATTGTTGTACATAATTCCTAATGGTTTCTGGTGATGGAATCATGATGTTAAAAGTACAGTAAAATCCATATGTTGTGTTTTGTGATTCCTATAGAGAATATAATGTGTTTTTCCCCCATCATTTGAATGCACATGTATGAGTGAATGTTAAAAGTAATGTATGTGCATCCATGACTGATCATGTGTTAAGCCTATGTAGATATGCTGTTGCTGCAAGCATATGAGTTGAATAACTGAAATGCAATAATAAAGGTAAATGAGAATTGTTTCCCATTGTGTAGTGTTTGTGAATCCTGAAAAGTTTACATTATTTTTGTGTCCGTTTAAATGTAATATTTTGATAACAAAAAGTTTGTTACTAGTGATGTTGATTTGTAGTTGATGTAATATAAAAGTCTGAAACAATTTAATGGTGTTGTGAATATTCAATAATTAAAATCCATAAATCCACCATAGGGAAATAGTCATTTCTTGATCTATTTATCATAGCTGGGTCTAACGCATAAAAGTATGTATTTTCTAGCGCTGGTATTTGGAGTTTCTTTCATGTAATTAGCAAGAGTCCATGAGCTAGTGACGTATGGGATATACATTCCTACCAGGAGGGGCAAAGTTTCCCAAACCTTAAAATGCCTATAAATACACCCCTCACCACACCCACAAATCAGTTTTACAAACTTTGCCTCCTATGGAGGTGGTGAAGTAAGTTTGTGCTCAGATGCAAGTCTTACAGGTTGGGGAGCTGTGTGGGGGTCTCTGACGGCACAAGGGGTTTGGGAATCTCAGGAGGTGAGATTACCGATCAATATTTTGGAACTCCGTGCAATTTTCAGAGCTCTTCAGTCTTGGCCTCTTCTGAAGAGAGAGTTGTTCATTTGTTTTCAGATAGACAATGTCACAACTGTGGCATACATCAATCATCAAGGAGGGACTCACAATCCTCTGGCTATGAAAGAAGTATCTCGAATTTTGGTTTGGCCAGAATCCAGCTCCTGTCTAATCTCTGCGGTTCATATCCCAGGTATAGACAATTGGGAAGCGGATTATCTCAGTCGCCAAACGTTGCATCCGGGTGAATGGTCTCTTCACCCAGAGGTATTTCTTCAGATTGTTCAAATGTGGGAACTCCCAGAAATAGATCTGATGGCTTCTCATCTAAACAAGAAACTTCCCTGGTATCTGTCCAGATCCCGGGATCCTCGGGCGGAGGCAGTGGATGCATTATCACTTCCTTGGAAGTATCATCCTGCCTATATCTTTCCGCCTCTAGTTCTTCTTCCAAGAGTATTCTCCAAGATTCTAAAGGAATGCTCGTTTGTCCTGCTGGTAGCTCCAGCATGGCCTCACAGGTTTTGGTATGTGGATCTTGTCCGGATGGCCTCTTGCCAGCTGTGGACTCTTCCGTTAAGACCAGACTTTCTGTCGCAAGGTCCTTTCTTCCATCAGGATCTCAAATCCTTAAATTTTAAGGTATGGAGTTTGAACGCTTGATTCTTGGTCAAAGAGGTTTCTCTGACTCTGTGATTGATACTATGTGACAGGCTCGTATATCTGTATCTAGAGAGATATATTATAGAGTCTGGAAGACTTATATTTCTTAGTGTCTTTTCTCATCATTTTTCTTGGCATTCTTTTTGAATACCGAGAATTTTACAGTTTCTTCAGGATGGTTTAGATAAAGGTTTGTCCGCAAGTTCCTTGTATGGACAAATCTCTGCTCTTTCTGTTCTTTTTCACAGAAAGATTGCTAATCTTCCTGATATTCATTGTTTTGTACAAGCTTTGGTTCGTATAAAACCTGTCATTAAGTCAATTTCTCCTCCTTGGAGTTTGAATTTGGTTCTGGGGGCTCTTCAAGCTCCTCCTTTTGAATCCATGTATTCTTTGGTCATTAAATTACTTTCTTGGAAAGTTTTGTTTCTTTTGGCCATCTCTTCTGCCAGAAGAGTCTCTGAATTATCTGCTCTTTCTTGTGAGTCTCCTTTTCTGATTTTTCATCAGGATAAGGCGGTGCTGCAAACTTCTTTTGAATTTTTTACCTAAGGTTGTGAATTCTAACAACATTAGTAGAGAAATTGTGGTTCCTTCATTATGTCCTAATCCTATGAATTCTAAGGAGAAATCATTGCATTCTTTGGATGCTGTTAGAGCTTTGTATTATTATGTTGAAGCTACTAAGTCTTTCCGAAAGACTTCTAGTCTATTTGTCATCTTTTCCGGTTCTAGAAAGGCCAGAAAGCTTCTGCCATTTCTTTGGCATCTTGGTTGAAATCTTTATTTCATCATGCCTATGTTGAGTCGGGTAAAACTCCGCCTCGAAGGATTACAGCTCATTCTACTAGGTCAGTTTCTACTTCCTGGGCGTTTAGGAATGAAGCTTCGGTTGATCAGATTCGCAAAGCAGCAACTTGGTCCTCTTTGCATACTTTTACTAAATTCTACCATTTTTGATGTGTTTTCTTCTTCTGAAGCAGTTTTTGGTAGAAAAGTACTTCAGGCAGTGGTTTCAGTTTGAATCTTCTGCTTATGTTTTCATTAAACTTTATTTTGGGTGTGGATTATTTTCAGCAGGAATTGGCTGTCTTTATTTTATCCCTCCCTCTCTAGTGACTCTTGCGTGGAAAGATCCACATCTTGGGTAGTCATTATCCCATACGTCACTAGCTCATGGACTCTTGCTAATTACATGAAAGAAAACATAATTTATGTAAGAACTTACCTGATAAATTAATTTCTTTCATATTAGCAAGAGTCCATGAGGCCCACCCTTTTTTGTGGTGGTTATGATTTTTTTGTATAAAGCACAATTATTCCAATTCCTTATTTTTTATGCTTTCACACTTTTTTCTTATCACACCACTTCTTGGCTATTCGTTAAACTGATTTGTGGGTGTGGTGAGGGGTGTATTTATAGGCATTTTAAGGTTTGGGAAACTTTGCCCCTCCTGGTAGGAATGTATATCCCATACGTCACTAGCTCATGGACTCTTGCTAATATGAAAGAAATGAATTTATCAGGTAAGTTCTTACATAAATTATGTTTTTTCGGTCTACGTTATTTGCGTGCGTTAGGGAAATGTGGGTTTCGCGTGCACGAGCACGTCTTCCCAATAGAAGTCAATGGAGGCTCTAAAATTTGGTCAATTTTTTTTTCTAAGACTGGTTTTCCTCGTAAAGTGAGTGACGTCATGAGCTTGTGTGAAAAAGTAATTAAATCGTGTTCTTTTTGTAATAAATAAATATTTTTTGTATGTCATGTGGTGTATATTGTTTGTATGCATCGATGAGTGTATATTTGTGATAATGTTATTAGTTAGATGTAGGTATATGAGGGTCTTTTCCCGTGTGTCAATGTAAGTCAATGGGAAAATGGATTTGTGTAGTTTTTTTTCTAACACCCGAGATCTCGCAACTTTGATCCTTTGTATTTTGATGAAAAATTATTAAATCTTAAAAATAAACATAGTGTAGTGTTTGTATGAGTGTAAGTGTAGTTTGTGTAATATTTGTTTTGTGATTCGTGAATGTTTATTTTGTCGGTATATGTTTACTACTGGGTCTGAGGTGTCGGTAGAAATTTGAGCGTTGAGTGATTTTTGAGTGTCGGTAACTGAACTCTAAATACCGGAGTCCGTAAGAAACCCGCGTTAGGAGCCTCTAACGTTGGTTTTCACGGCTAACGCCAAACTCCAAATCTAGGCCAATATAAGCTTAATTCTAGATTTAGAAACACCTAGCAATTAGGGTCAGCATTCATTATTTTGTGATGATCTTATAGCCTTATAGTACTCTTATAATAGTGCAGGCATTAATAATACTACATGAAAACATTTATAACAAAAGTGAGGCAGTCTATATCCTGTAGTATATATATTTTCTTCTTTCCCTCCTCAAGGTACTGGGCAACAAGCAACAGTCAGTAAAGATCCAACCATATACTGTAGGCAAACATGCAGAAAAGTTACCTGACTTGTACCAGGAATTCTAACAGTCACCTTGGCCCAGGGCAGTCCCCCTTCACGCAGCACTGGTGGGAGAGGGGCGCCTTTCAAAGAGAGAGAACACAGAAGTACAGCTATAGTACTGCAGAGGAAGAGCTGGCCGTGGAGCCGTGAAGAAAATCCGCCAGGAGACCACAGGAGCGGACCAAGCGTGGCAGTAATCTTTCCCCTTGATCAGTGTGGAAAGGAGCCCAAGCGTGCAGCTATGGGGCAGGGCAATCAGGAAGCCGCAGGAGCGCACCAGGGCACTACAGAGATCCTCACCTCCAGTCGATGCACAAAGAGAGCTGAGCGTGCGGCTGAATAGTAGAGCAGCCAGAAAACCTCAGGAGCGCACCAGGGCGCATCGACCCGCACCCCTCGCGCAGCACCGGTGGGAGGGGCCAACAAGCGGGGAAGATTGAGGACTCCCAGTGACTCCGGACAGGGTGAGCACAATCACTCTAAGGGCCGCAATAGGCAACAAAGCACCGGCACCACTCCAAACAAGGTAAGCCTTACAGCAGCAGTGCGGCACATCAGATAGGGAGCGGGTATTCAGTCCAGGTATGCGGCAATGTAAATCAGCTCCAGGCAACCTCACCACAGCTTGTAACCAGCCGGAGCACTTGATTTAAACAGATATTGCAGGAGCGGGAACGGCTGAGATTTAATTTTTAAACAGCATTGTGCCGTTCCTTAGCTAGACCCCACATCATAGCTTCAATCCGGAGTAGTTTCCCATATACAGAGAGTGGTGTCGTGAATTGTTATTTGTTTTTTCTGTGAGTACTTGCAAGAAAAATCAGGTCCCAGTAAAAGCTGCAGGAACAGCTTTTTAGTGCAATGTTGTGGCACTAAAGGTTCGAGTAGCAGTATTTGCTTGCTAAACAAGCCACCCACAGTCAGAAGGTTTGGGCGCGAGTCTCACCAAGGCTTGTGAGGAAGGTAGATCAGAACAGGTGCATCACCTGACCATGCACCTGGACTCCTCCTCCTGTGATCTTACTTTCTTATACAAATATTTCTAGATCTAGGAAATTGATTTTGGCTTTACTTTTTTCATTGGTTAATTTTATGTTTTTGTCTTTGTTTTTCATTTCTAAAAAGAATTTATCTAAATCCGATTCAGACACTTACCTAACAATTATGACACCATCGATATAGAGCTTATAAAGGACTAAATTTGCCACAAGATTGCTGGAACTTAGAAAGGATTGTTCCCATAGTCCCATGAATAGATTTGCATAACTTGGGGCCTAGTCCCCATCGCTGTGCCACATAATTGCAAGTAATATTTGTTTTGAAAAGAGAAATAGTTGTGAGTAAGAATGTATTGGATTCCTTCTATTATACATTCTGTTTGTCAATTTTTTAAATCAGTATCTCTTTCAAAAAAATATTTGACTGCTTCAATCCCATCCTCATGGTCTATACACGTGTACAAAAAGGTTACAGCACACGTTGCCAACATGCAACAATCTTCCCATTCTATAGTTTCCATAATCTTTAATATATCTGTTGAATCTTTTAGGTATGATGATTGTTTTTTTTTTTTTACATATTTTTTGTAGGTATATATCAATATATTCAATATATTCTGAAATGTTCAATGCTATAGACCCTATCCCAGAAATTTTAAATCTACCTGTCGGTGAAACAAGGGATTTGTGGATTTTGTGGATTTTTGGTAGAGAATAAAATTGGGGAATCTTTGGATGTTCTTGCAAGAAATAGTTTTTCTCTTTCTCATTTAATATCCCTTCCATACCTGCTGTATCCAACATATGTTTTAATACTGCATCCAATTTACTGGTGGGATTATTTGGTATCTTTTTATTTGTTTTTGGGTCTTCTAGAAAGTTGTTACACATTTTCATATAGTCAACCCTGTCTAGGATGATGATGCCATCGCCTTTATTTTGTTTTCTGGGATATTTTCTTTTTCTTTTAGGATTAGATTCTCAAAAGTTTCTAGGGCAGGTCCTTTTTCAAACTTAGGAGAAAAATTTGATTTTCTCTTGAGATTGGAGTGGGTAAAGCCTTTCAAATCTACTAAATTTTCTTGTGCTTATTTTCCTAGACCTGTTATTACAAACCGTCTTTTGACTGTTAGATTCATTATAAATTTGTGGGCATCTATAAAATTGCCAAATTAGTCTAATTTCCTAGTAGGTGCGAATGATAGACCTTTACTGATAATTTCTTCATGTGAGTTATTTAGTGTAACACTACTTAGATTAAATATTTCCTTATTTTCCTTTTCGCCTAGTTTCTTAGCTTTGCTTTTTTGTGATCGTTTTGTTCCTCCTCTCTTGCCTCTTTTTCCGAGTTTTCCTTTTTCTTATATTTCTTTGAGGTAATGACTCATTTCTATTAATCTTGGGCTTAGTCCTAAAAAAAGACTCATTGCTATCCCTATATTCTCTCTCCTCTAACCTATTATCTTCTATTTATCGTGATATACTAGGCTTTGGGGACGATATAGGTCCCCCAACCTCCTCTCTCAATACATCAAATCTGTTCTTTGCTTCTAATCTAGAGTTCTCATTAAACCAACTCTGTGGCCTATAAAGGGACATTATACACTAGATTCTTCTTTGCATAAATGTTTTGCAGATGATCCATTTATATAGCCCATACAGGGTTTTATTTGTAAAAATGTATTGTTTTGCTTATTTTTAACTGGGAGCTTCTAAGTAAATTTTTAAAAGGTTTTATACAGGATTTTTATATCAGTATCTGTGCATATTATTCTTTATAGTGGTGTCTATTACATGCAGTTAGATGAAAATTGGTGCATTCTGTCCTTTTAAAGAGACATGGAAACCGTTATAGATCAAACAGGGTGTACAGTCAATATTTCACACCTATTACAGTATATATATTTTGTCACATTTCCCTTTCTATCTACTGTTTGTTAGTCTCTTTCCAAGAGAGCAAACTAAGATAGGAACTGGAGTGTGAATTATATGTATAAAATTGTTATAAATATTGTTTCAAACACTGCTGCCATTTTGATTTCTGTCCCTTTAATCGAACCATTATATGCAAAAAACGTTATTTCTCTAATTTTTTTCCATAAAAATGTATTTCAGAGATGAACGTTCCTTTAAACTTATCTTAGAAATTAGACTCCAATAAGCAAAGAGTTGTTGAACACTGGGCTAGATTCATGGATGCTCATTAGACTACCTAGGGGTCCTGTCGCTAAGGCACAATAATGTGCGAAAGTCATTGAAAGTCACTTAACCTGTCTATTCTAACTGACCATCAATGGTCCTTCATGCCATTAATATCTATAACTGTGTTAAATGGCCAACAAGACAAACATGAACAGGAAGAAATGCGGAAAACAATCATTACTACTGCAACACTTTGCATTAATTTTCATGCTTTGCACCTTTTTTATGCATTGGTGTTCACAGGGGAATCCTAGCCCCCCGTCCAGCATAATGTGTGCTTCAAAAACTGTGATCAGTACAGTTTTCCTATACCTAGGACACACCCAGCCTCCACCTGCCCCACCCACAGCACACTGACCACACCCACTACACACTAGCCCCGCCTGTGACACGCCCATTCCTTTCAATAACCCCTCCTATCATGGTCCTGCTGATAAAACACCAGTAAGCCTAAAGTTGGGCATGGGGAAATAAAAGTAATTCTATTTGGCAGGAAGTTAATGGTTGCGAGATAGAATTGGAGCTGTTCTTATAACTTTCTTTTCTGATAAGGGCCGGTTACAAATCTCTTTGAATTCAGTAATATATCAGTTTCCCAAATTATTTTTATTACATCTAGGACATTCAGTTGCATTTCGATTTTTTAGTTGTAATATAATCCTTTTTAAAAAGAGGAATGAAAAGTCCATATTTTTTATTATACCATAACAACATATTTTACCTTCATAGTTAACAATGTAGCTGAAATGTTATTCTTTTATACTTGCAGCGTTATTTCACATATCTTTGATTCACTAATTGGCTTTTTCTACTTTGATCTCTGTTTTTTGTCTTCCCAGCGCATCACGTAACCTGATCATCACCTCCGTCCCCATATAATTTGGGGTCATTCATCTTTCTCCTCCCTTTCATCTTTCTCAGGATATAAAGCTCCAAACAATCTCTAGGAACCTTCTTGGCTTTCGTATTGCGCATACGAGAAACCTGCATGACCTTCTCTTTAATGGGTATTTAACCTTTAATTTTATTTCTACCATGAAGCGATTTTTATAACAGGCAGCCTGCAGATTGCTGCTCATCAATTCTCCCTTCTGTGATTCCACTTTTTAGATTTTATTTACAATCCAGTCTTTCTGAGTTTGCAAAAGATAAATATCTTTGAATATATACCTTGTAAAGAAATGCAATTGATTCATCTATCGGTCCGAAACCGTACAGTGTGTGTTTAAAATAATATGTTATCAACAACCATGATTCTATAAAGGGATATTGCAGTTAAAAAAAAAAAATACTGTCTATGAAAGATAGAAATGAAAGCTATTTAAATATTTGCTTTTATGACATGCTTTATATGTTCAAAATTAAAATGTTCTGATGAGCTAGAGTATTTTATTAATACACTGTTGCTTGTGTCTTAAACCCAGAACAGCAATGCATTACTGGAACTTAGCTATCACTACATTTAAACAGAAATAGAGCTTATTTTTATTTATTTTTACCTATCAAAACTATGTATTTTTTTAATAGAAAACCCTAATGTATTAATCTAGGCCCATTTTGGTATACTTCGTGCCATCGTTTCGCCACCAAATATGATCATATGAAAAATTTATCAATTTTTTCACAAACTTTGGGTTTCTCGCTAAAATTATATACATACCCACTTGTGAGGTCATAACACAAATGGCTGTAAAAGCTTCCCTGGAATCCCATTTGTTCAGAAATTTCAGACATACATGGCTTTGTCATTGGTTTTAGGTAAATAGAAGGCCGCTAATTGCGGCTGTGCATTACACTTCTGAAATTCCCAGCAGTAAATGGGGTTAATCAGGTAGCTTGTAAGGTTAATTTTAGATGTAGTGTAGAGATTACCCTCCCTTTAGCAATTTCCTATGAACCCTGATTTATTAAATGGGCATGCCTAAAGAAGCAGTCACTCTTAGACTGCAAAACATGTTGTATAATGTTTTATTATTAACAGATATCCCTTTTTTTGTATAATACATTGATTTTGCCTGACTTTTGCTTGTTACATCTAAGTAGAAAGTCTGGTGAAAGTTTGGTGAGTTCTGTTGAAAATGAGTTTCTATAGCCCTTAAAAGTACCAGTATTGACCTAGCTTGCACATCACTCTGGGTAATACTGGGTGTAGTGTTTTGTTGGTCGAACTGAGGAAAGGGCTGGACCATTAGACAGCTACCATAGAAGCTGTGAGATCTCTGCCTGCTTGCCTTGCTACTAGATATTGGTTTTCTAAATTTGTGAGTAAGCTACATTTTCCAGATTGATTTAGAATTTAGTAAATAGTTTCCTACTACATATTTTTGGATGAGATTATTATTTCAGCCCTTCTTTTTTGTATGCAAATTACAATGGGTCTCACTAAGATTAAAAAGGGGAAACCAGATGGGGATTCACACGCACATGCCCTAGATAGATGATGTCTGACGAGGCCCAGAGAAGTAGAAATGTACACAAAGGGTTTATTGTTCAGAGGATCATTGCCTAGTATTTCCAGGCTGCATTTGTTTTCAGCTATTGTTCATTCTCGGTTAAAAAGATAGGAAAGTCAAAATTAAATTTGCATGATTCAAAGATCTTCTAAATTTGCTTCTATTGTCAAATGTGCTTCATTCTCTTGTTATCCCTTGTTGAAAATAATATGCACATATCCTACACTAGTGGGAGCTAGCTGCTGATTGGTGCCTGCACACTTTTGTCTCTAGTGATTGGCTAACTAGATGTGTTCAGCTAGCTGCCAGTAGTGCAATGCTGCTCCTTCAACAAAGGATAACAAGAGAATAAAGAGAATTTGATAATGGAAGTAAATTGGAAAGTTGATTAAAATCGTATTTTCTATCAAAATTATGAAAGAAAACTTTTGCGTTTCCTGTCCCTTTAAGTACTTCTCTCTCACTCTCTCTCTTCTTATTTTAACCCCTTGGTTGCCATAGAGCAATGTAGCAGCCCTCTCTAGCAGGCTTTATATGGTTTATATGAGGTAAATGAGCAGAATTTAACGTGTGCAAAAATAATAGCAGAACATTTTTTCTGCATTAGCAAAAAACAGCGGCCTAGATTTGGAGTTCGGCGGTAGCCGTCAAAACCAGCGTTAGAGGCTCCTAACGCTGGTTTTGGCCGCCCGCTGGTATTTGGAGTCAGTGATTAAAGGGTCTAACGCTCACTTTTCAGCCGCGACTTTTCCATACCGCAGATCCCCCTACGCCATTTGCGTATCCTATCTTTTCAATGGGATCTTTCTAACGCCGGTATTTAGAGTCGTTTCTGAAGTGAGCGTTAGATCTCTAACGACAAAAGTCCAGCCGCCTGAAAATAGCAGGAGTTAAGAGCTTTCTGGCTAACGCCGGTTCATAAAGCTCTTAACTACTGTACCCTAAAGTACACTAACACCCATAAACTACCTATGTACCCCTAAACCGAGCTCCCCCCACATCGCCGCCACTCGATTAAAATTTTTAACCCCTAATCTGCCGACCGCCACCTACGTTATACTTATGTACCCCTAATCTGCTGCCCCTAACCCCGCCGACCCCTGTATTACATTTATTAACCCCTAACCTGCCCCCCACAACGTCGCCGCCAGCTACTTAAAATAATTAACCCCTAATCTTCCGACCGCAAAGCGCCGCCACCTACGTTATCCCTATGTACCCCTAATCTGCTACCCCTAACACCGCCGACCCCTATATTATATTTATTAACCCCTAATCTGCCCCCCTCAACGTCGCCGACACCTGCCTACACTTATTAACCCCTAATCTGCCGAGCGGACCGCACCGCTACTATAATAACGTTATTAACCCCTAATCCGCCTCACTAACCCTATAATAAATAGTATTAACCCCCTAATCTGCCCTCCCTAACATCGCCGACACCTACCTTCAATTATTAACCCCTAATCTGCCGAGCGGAGCTCACCGCTATTCTAATAAATGTATTAACCCCTAAAGCTAAGTCTAACCCTAACACTAACACCCCCCTAACTTAAATATAATTTACATCTAACGAAATAAATTAACTCTTATTAAATAACTTATTCCTATTTAAAGCTAAATACTTACCTGTAAAATAAATCCTAATATAGCTACAATATAAATTATAATTATATTATAGCTATTTTAGGATTAATATTTATTTTACAGGCAACTTTGTAATTATTTTAACCAGGTACAATAGCTATTAAATAGTTAAGAACTATTTAATAGTTACCTAGTTAAAATAATAACAAATTTACCTGTAAAATAAATCCTAACCTAAGATATAATTAAACCTAACACTACCCTATCAATAAAATAATTAAATAAACTACCTACAATTACCTACAATTAACCTAACACTACACTATCAATAAATTAATTAAACACAATTCCTACAAATAAATACAATTAAATAAACTAGCTAAAGTACAAAAAATAAAAAAGAACTAAGTTACAAAAAATAAAAAAATATTTACAAACATCAGAAAAATATTACAACAATTTTAAACTAATTACACCTACTCTAAGCCCCCTAATAAAATAACAAAGCCCCCCAAAATAAAAAATTCCCTACCCTATTCTAAATTAAAAAAGTTACAAGCTCTTTTACCTTACCAGCCCTGAACAGGGCCCTTTGCGGGGCATGCCCCAAGAATTTCAGCTCTTTTGCCTGTAAAAGAATAAATACAATACCCCCCCCCAACATTACAACCCACCACCCACATACCCCTAATCTAACCCAAACCCCCCTTAAATAAACCTAACACTAAGCCCCTGAAGATCTTCCTACCTTGTCTTCACCATCCAGGTATCACCGATCCGTCCTGGCTCCAACATCTTCATCCAACCCAAGCGGGGGTTGGCGATCCATCATCCGGTGCTGAAGAGGTCCAGAAGAGGCTCCAAAGTCTTCCTCCTATCCGGCAAGAAGAGGACATCCGGACCGGCAAACATCTTCTCCAAGCGGCATCTTCGATCTTCTTCCATCCGGTGCGGAGCGGGTCCATCTTGAAGCAGGCGACGCGGATCCATCCTCTTCTTCCGTTGTCTCCCGACTAATGACGGTTCCTTTAAGGGACGTCATCCAAGATGGCGTCCCTCGAATTCCGATTGGCTGATAGGATTCTATCAGCCAATCGGAATTAAGGTAGGAATTTTCTGATTGGCTGATGGAATCAGCCAATCAGAATCAAGTTCAATCCGATTGGCTGATCCAATCAGCCAATCAGATTGAGCTCGCATTCTATTGGCTGTTCCGATCAGCCAATAGAATGTGAGCTCAATCTGATTGGCTGATTGGATCAGCCAATCGGATTGAACTTGATTCTGATTGGCTGATTACATCAGCCAATCAGAAAATTCCTACCTTAATTCCGATTGGCTGATAGAATCCTATCAGCCAATCGGAATTCGAGGGACGCCATCTTGGATGACGTCCCTTAAAGGAACCGTCATTAGTCGGGAGACAATGGAAGAAGAGGATGGATCCGCGTCGCCTGCTTCAAGATGGACCCGCTCCGCACCGGATGGAAGAAGATCGAAGATGCCGCTTGGAGAAGATGTTTGCCGGTCCGGATGTCCTCTTCTTGCCGGATAGGAGGAAGACTTTGGAGCCTCTTCTGGACCTCTTCAGCACCGGATGATGGATCGCCAACCCCCGCTTGGGTTGGATGAAGATGTTGGAGCCAGGACGGATCGGTGATACCTGGATGGTGAAGACAAGGTAGGAAGATCTTCAGGGGCTTAGTGTTAGGTTTATTTAAGGGGGGTTTGGGTTAGATTAGGGGTATGTGGGTGGTGGGTTGTAATGTTTGGGGGGGGTATTGTATTTATTATTTTACAGGCAAAAGAGCTGAAATTCTTGGGGCATGCCCCGCAAAGGGCCCTGTTCAGGGCTGGTAAGGTAAAAGAGCTTGTAACTTTTTTAATTTAGAATAGGGTAGGGAATTTTTTATTTTGGGGGGCTTTGTTATTTTATTAGGGGGCTTAGAGTAGGTGTAATTAGTTTAGAATTGTTGTAATATTTTTCTGATGTTTGTAAATATTTTTTTATTTTTTGTAACTTAGTTCTTTTTTATTTTTTGTACTTTAGCTAGTTTATTTAATTGTATTTATTTGTAGGAATTGTGTTTAATTATTTTATTGATAGTGTAGTGTTAGGTTAATTGTAGGTAATTGTAGGTAGTTTATTTAATTATTTTATTGATAGGGTAGTGTTAGGTTTAATTATATCTTAGGTTAGGATTTATTTTACAGGTAAATTTGTTATTATTTTAACTAGGTAACTATTAAATAGTTCTTAACTATTTAATAGCTATTGTACCTGGTTAAAATAATTACAAAGTTGCCTGTAAAATAAATATTAATCCTAAAATAGCTATAATATAATTATAATTTATATTGTAGCTATATTAGGATTTATTTTACAGGTAAGTATTTAGCTTTAAATAGGAATAAGTTATTTAATAAGAGTTAATTTATTTCGTTAGATGTAAATTATATTTAAGTTAGGGGGGTGTTAGTGTTAGGGTTAGACTTAGCTTTAGGGGTTAATACATTTATTAGAATAGCGGTGAGCTCCGCTCGGCAGATTAGGGGTTAATAATTGAAGGTAGGTGTCGGCGATGTTAGGGAGGGCAGATTAGGGGTTAATACTATTTATGATAGGGTTAGTGAGGCGGATTAGGGGTTAATAACTTTATTATAGTAGTGGTGCGGTCCGCTCGGCAGATTAGGGGTTAATAAGTGTAGGCAGGTGTCGGCGACATTGAGGGGGGCAGATTAGGGGTTAATAAATATAATATAGGGGTCGGCGATGTTAGGGCAGCAGATTAGGGGTACATAGGGATAACGTAGGTTGCGGCGGTTTACGGAGCGGCAGATTAGGGGTTAAAAAAATATGCAGGGGTCAGCGATAGCGGGGGCGGCAGAATAGTGGTTAATAAGTGTAAGGTTAGGGGTGTTTAGACTCGGGGTACATGTTAGAGTGTTAGGTGCAGACGTAGGAAGTGTTTCCCCATAGGAAACAATGGGGCTGCGTTAGGAGCTGAACGCTGCTTTTTTGCAGGTGTTAGGTTTTTTTTCAGCTCAAACAGTCCCATTGTTTCCTATGGGAGAATCGTGCACGAGCACGTTTTTGAGGCTGGCCGCGTCCGTAAGCAACTCTGGTATCGAGAGTTGCATTTGCGGTACAAATGCTCTACGCTCCTTTTTTGGAGCCTAACGCAGCATTTGTTTGAACTCTCGATACCAGAGTTAAATTTATGGTGCGGCCAGAAAAAAGCCCGCGGAGCGTTAACAGCCCTTTTACCGCCAAACTCCAAATCTAGGCCAGCATTTGCTATGGTGACCTGCAATATTCATCATATATCACAAGTATTCTATTGTCTCTTTTATCTTGACATCCATGCATTCAAAAAAGCAATTAATACAATCATTTTGATAACTACTCATAGGCATTACTATGTGGAAATAATGACATTTCTATGCTCCTTTCTTTGCTACATAATAAAAGATGAAAGAAACTCAGGTAACAATGGTATTTAATTAATCAGTTCTTATGTTACAATTGAATATTGTAGTACTTTTACTTTTATGCAAACATCAAGTCACTAATCTCAAAAATTATATAAAAAACATAATTTATGTAAGAACTTACCTGATAAATTCATTTCTTTCATATTGGCAAGAGTCCATGAGCTAGTGACATATGGGATATACAATCCTACCAGGAGGGGCAAAGTTTCCCAAACCTCAAAATGCCTATAAATACACCCCTCACCACACCCACAATTCAGTTTAACGAATAGCCAAGTAGTGGGGTGATAAAGAAAGGAGTAATAAGCATAAAAAAAGGAACTTTTAAATAATTGTGCTTTATACAAAAAATCCTAACCACCATAAAAAGGGTGGGTCTCATGGACTCTTGCCAATATGAAAGAAATTAATTTATCAGGTAAGTTCTTACATAAATTATGTTTTCTTTCATGTAATTGGCAAGAGTCCATGAGCTAGTGATGTATGGGGTAGAAATACCCAAGATGTGGAACTCCACAGAAGAGTCACTAGAGAGGGAGGGATAAAAATAATAACAGCCATTTTCCACTGAAAAAATTAATCCACAACCCAAAATATAAGTTTATTTTTAAAAATGAAAAGAAAGAAAACTTAAACATAAGCAGAGGAATCAAACTGAAACAGCTGCCTGAAGAACTTTTCTACCAAAAACTACTTCCGAGGAAGCAAATACATCAAAACGGTAGAATTTAGAAAATGTATGCAAAGAAGACCAAGTTGCTGCTTTGCAAATCTGATCAACTGAAGCTTCATTCTTAAAAGCTCACAAAGTGGAGATGGATCTAGTAGAATGAGCTGTAATTCTCTGAGGCGTGGCCTGACCCGACTCAAAATAAGCCTGATGAATCAAGAGCTTTTTAACCAAGATGCCAAGGAAATGGCAAAAGCATTCAGACCTTTCCTAGAACCAGAAAAGACAACAGACTAGAAGTCTTCCTGAAGTCTTTAGTAGCTTAAACATAATATTTCAAAGCTCTTACAAAATCCAAAGAATGTAAGGATCTCTCCAAAGAATTCTTAGGATTAGGACACAAAGAAGGAACAATAATTTCTCTATTAATGTTGTTAGAATTCACAACTTTAGGTAGAAATTTAAATGAAGTCCGCAAAACTGCCTTATCCTGATGGAAAATCAGAAAAGGAGATTCACAAGAAAGGGCAGATAATTCGGAAACTCTTCTAGCAGAAGAAATTTCCAAAAGGAACAACACTTTCCAAGAAAGTAGTTTAATGTCCAAAGAATGCATAGGCTCAAACTGAGGAGCCTGTAAAGCCTTCAAAACCAAATTAAGACTGCAAGGAGCAGAGATTGATTTAATGACAGGCTTGATACGGACCAAAGCCTGTACAAAACAGTGAATATAAGGAAGCTTAGCAATCTTTCTGTGAAATAAATCAGAAAGAGCAGAGATTTGTCCCTTCAAGGAACTTGCAGACAAACCTTTATCCAAACCATCCTGAAGAAACTGTAAAATTCTAGGAATTCTAGAATAATGCCGGGAGAATTTATGAGAAGAACACCATGAAATATAAGTCTTCCAAACTCGATAATAAATCTTCCTAGAAACAGATTTACAAGCCTGTAACATAGTATTAATTACTGAGTCAGAGAAACCTCTATGACTAAGCACTAGGCGTTCAATTTCCATACCTTCAAATTTAATGATTTGAGATCCTGATGGAAAAACGGACCTAGAGACAGAAGGTCTGGTCTTAAAGGAAGTGTTTCCAAACAGCAGAAGTGATGCAAAAACCAGGCGAGTCTCCAAGCACTGTAGTATATTAAAAGTTTGTAACTTTATTGGAAACCAAGAAAAAAAAGGACGTTTAAAACAGAGTGAGCATAAAAGCAATAAGCTGGGCTGTCTTACGCGTTTCGGCTACATGTTAGCCTTTCTCATAGACATGGTGTCTATGAGTAAGGCTAACATGTAGCTGAAACGCGTAAGACAGCCCAGCTTATTGCTTTTATGCTTACTCTGTTTTAAACGTCCTTTTTTTTCTTGGTTTCCAATAAAGTTACAAACTTTTAATATACTACAGTGCCTGGAGACTCGTCTGGTTTTTGCATCACTTCTGCTGTTTGGAAACTTATCCTTATCGGGCTTTGAATCTCGGCACTCAGGTGATCAGGTGGTGTATGGGGCTATGATGGAGTAGGAGGGAATCCCATTGGTGCAGGAGACGACTTACGTCATAGACCGGAAGTGTCCGACACCGCTCAGCCATAGCGTGCAAACAAGCCAGCATCACAGAGGTTTTTCAGCGATATACCCGACAGATGGATGTTGCAGCACAGGATAACAACCTCCATGAGTGAGTTGCTTGCGGTCCAGGAGAAAGGCAGGATTTCTCAAAGGCTTCCGGTGAAAAGCTCAAGCAGCAAGTGTGGTGAGTTATACACCATTCCGGTGTTAAGCCGACTTCTATATCTGCCATTCCTTTAGACCCAGCTTTCTCTGTTTGTCCTAACGTACTACGCACAGTTTGTCCGCTAAACAGCTTCTCTCAGTAAATTTGACAGGATTTATTTCCCTCCCCATACACCACATGCCTTGAGCTACACTGGGAAGAGATTTCTGCTTAAACCTACTTAAAGGAAGTGGTCAAGGTTGGCAACTGGACATCCGAACAAGATACACATACCAAAACCTGTGAGGCCATGCTGGAGCTACCAGTAACACAAACAATTGTTCCATGATGATCTTGGAAATCACTCTTGGAAGAAGAACTAGAGGCGGGAAGATATAAGCAGGTTGGTAACACCAAGGAACTGCTAACGCATTCCACTGTCTCCGCCTGAGGATCCCTGGACCTGGACAGGTACCTGGGAAGTTTCTTGTTTAGATGGGAAGCCATCAGATCTATTTCTGGAAGACCCCACATCTGAACAATCTGAAAAAACACATCTAACTGGAGCGACCACTCCCCCGGATGTAAAGTCTGATGGCTGAGATAATCTGCTCCCAATTGTCTACACCTGGGATATGAACCGCAGAAATTAGACAGGAGCTGGATTCTGCCCAAGAAAGTATCCAAGATACTTCTTTCATAGCTTGGGGACTGTGAGTCCCACCCTGATGATTGACATATGCTACAGTTGTGATATTGTCTGTTTGAAAACAAATAAACGGTTCACTCTTCAACAGAGGCCAAACCTGAAGATCCCTGAAAATAGCATGGAGTTCTAAAATATTGATTGATTACCTTGCCTCTTGAGATTTCCAAACCCCTTGTGCTGTCAGAGATCCCCAGACAGCTCCCCAACCTGAAAGACTTGAATCTGTTGTGATCACAGTCCAGGATGGATGAACAAAAGAGGCCCCTTGAACTATACGATGGTGATCTAACCACCAAGTCAGAGAGAGTCGAACATTGGGATTTAAGGATATTAATTGTGATATCTTTGTATAATCCCTGCACCATTGATTCAGCATACAAAGCTTGAGAGGTCTCATATGAAAACGAGCAAAGGGGATCGCATCCGATGCTGCAGTCATGAGACCTAAAACTTCAATGCACAAAGCTACTGAAGGGAATGATTGAGACTGAAGGTTCCAACAAGCTGAAACCAATTTTAATTGTCTCTTGTCTATTAGAGACAGAGTCATGGACACTGAATCTATCTGGAAACCTTAAAAGGGGACCCTTGTCTGAGGAATCAAGGAACTTTTTGGTAAATTGATTCTCCGACCATGCCTTTGAAGAAACAACACTAGTTGATTCGCGTGAGATTCTGCAGAATGTAAAGACTGAGCTAGTACCAAGATATTGTCCAAATAAGGAAACACCGCAATACCCTGTTCTATGATTACAGAGAGTAGGGCACCTAGAACCTTTGAAAAGATTCTTGGAGCTGTTGCTAGGCCAAATGGAAGAGCAACAAATTGGTAATGCTTGTCTAGAAAAGAGAATCTCAGAAACTGATAGTGGTCTGGATGAATCAGAATATGAAGATATGCATCCTGTAAGTCTATCGTGGACATGTAATGACCTTGCTGAACAAAAGGCAGAATAGTCGTTATAGTCACCATTTTGAAAGTTGGCACTCTTACATAATGATTCAAAATTTTCAGATCCAGAACTGACCTGAATTAATTTTCTTTCTTTTGGACAATGAATAGATTTGAATAAAACCCCAGACCCTGTTCCTGAAACGGAACTGGTATGATTACCCCTGAAAGCTCCAGGTCTGAAACACACTTCAGAAAAGCCTGAGCCTTTATTGGATTTGCTGGGATGGGTGATAGAAAAAAATCTCACAGGAGGTTTTACTATGAATCCTATTCAGTACCCTTGAGAGACAATACTCTGAATCCATTGATTTTGGACAGAATCTGCCCAAATACTTTGGAAGAATTTTAATTTGTCCCCTACCAGCTGAGCTGGAATGAGGGCCGCACCTTCATGCAGACTTGGGGGCTGGCTTTGGTTTCTTAAACGGCTTGGGTTCATTCCAACTTGAAGAAGGTTTCCAATTGGAACCAGATTCTTTGGGAGAAGGATTGGGTTTCTGATCCTTATTTTGTCGAAAGGAACGAAAACGTTTGAAGCTTTAGATTTACCCTTAGGTCTTTTATCCTGAGGCAAAAAAACTCCCTTCCCCCCATTGACAGTTAAAATAATCGAATCCAACTGAGAACCAAATAAATTATTACCTTGGAAAGAAAGAGATAGTAATTTAGATTTAGATACTATGTCAGCATTCCAATATTTGAGCCACAAAGCTCTCTAGCTAAAATAACAAAAGACATAGAGGCCCATTTATCAAGCTCTGAATGGAGCTTGAGGGCCCGTGTTTCTGGTGAATCTTCAGACTCGCTAGAAACAGCAGTTATGAAGCAGTGGTCTAAAAACCGCTGCTCTATACCCCTGTCCGTCTGCATTGAGCAAACTTGACAAACTTGCGTCACCGGATGTACCTTCGCGCCAAAAATTCTCACGCCAAGAATGAAGCAATAAACATTAGCATTTTGCGCCTTGCGATCCTAATTTTCCCCGCAAAAATTTAATGAAAAAGCAGTTAATTTGAAAAAAAGTCTATACCCCACTTAAGAAAAATATTTCCCTAAATATGTTTTTTCCCAAATATGAAACTGATTAGTAGTCTGCAAAAGGAAATATACATAAACCTGACTCATGTCAAATATAAGTACAATACATATATTTAGAACTTTATATAAAAACATAAAGTGCCAAACCATAGCTGAGAGTGTCTTAAGTAATGAAAACATACTTACCGAAAGACACCCATCCACATATAGCAGATAGCCAAACCAGTACTAAAACAGTTATCAGTAGAGGTAATGGAATATGAGAGTATATCGTCAATCTGAATAAGGGAGGTAGGAGATGAATCTCTACGACCAATAACAGAGAACCTATGAAATAGACTTCCTGTGAGGAAAACCATTGCATTCAATAGGTGATACTCCCTTCACATCCCTCTGACATTCTCTGTACTCTGAGAGGAATCAGGCTTCAAAATGCTGAGAAGCGCATATCAACGTAGAAAATCAAGCACAAACTTACTTCACCACCTCCATAGGAGGCAAAGTTTGTAAAACTAAATTGTGGGTGTGGTGAGGGGTGTATTTATAGGCATTTTGAGGTTTGGGAAACTTTGCCCCTTCTGGTAGGATTGTATATCCCATACATCACTAGCTCATGGACTCTTGCCAATTACATGAAAGAAAGGTATGTACAATTCAAAATGGGCAGATAACAAAAATAAAGACAGATATAGAAACATCTATTAAAAAAAACATAAAGATGTTAAAATGTATTTTATCACATCTAGGGCTAGATTAAAAATGGAACGGTATTTTTCAATTTCGTTATATCGAAAACTCCGCAAGGATTTAAATTTTTCTCTAGTCGGATTGTGCTTGTATTACAAGTTAAAAGTAAACTGTTTGTTCTCCAGCGGTAACCCAAATCACGCTTAAATTCGAAATTCCAAATTCACAATGATTTTCTTTTCGCATTCCCCCATAGAAGTCAATGGAGAAAAAAACACCCACTCTCTCGTCTCGTACATACACCATGACATATTCTTATAAGTGCAAATCTGACATGAAAATATGAATATTTCATATTCCAATGTTCTTTACGTAACGGGATCTGTTCTATTTATTAATAAATAAATATGTCTACATATATCTGATGTTTTTTTAAACAAATATATAGTTATACACTATATATATATATATATATATATATATATATATATATATATATATATATATATATATAAATATATATATATATATATTTTTTTATTATATATAGGTATAAATATATACAGATTTTGATACTAGAGCTAGGGGGCACTCAGAATGCTTATAGGGTACAGTGTTATGTGCTAGCAATCCCAAAATTTATATATAATCAAAGAAAGAAAGAGCTCCACAAAATACAGAGAGCTAAAGCGGATTACAGGCCGCACCATATCACACCCACACTATATTCATAAAAGAGATATCCTCAATAGGTATGCTGAACATATATAGGTTTATTTAAAATACAAAGCCATGAAACAGATACTGTGAAAGTAGCTGGTAACAGATATCAAGTGTAGTGCACAACCCAAAGATGATTATTTTAGCATGCTATAGAGATCATGAGCCGGCTCATGTAAAGTTCATCTCCACTGCCGGGCACTTGAGTGTTAATACATGCTCCGGTTTTATAGTGAACCTAAAATGCCAACCTTGGTTCTCCTTAATTTTAAATTACTGATCCGGTACCGGATTTGCAGAGTATATGAGAGTCCATGTATGGCAAATAACAATAAAAGCCGCTCCAATCATATATGTGTGTGCAGCATTTCAACAATCCTATGGGTGCAAGGCTTACTGCTGCACGGCTTACCTTCACTTCATTCACACACTCTACGAGTATTACCATATAGGATCCCTTCCGCGGTGTGTCTCACTGTGATGTATACGGCCAATGCAGCTCTTCACTTGCCCAATATATGACACTTGAAATAGTTATCGCCAACTTCACAGTTGTTTCACCATGCTGGCGTCCTCCACGCTGTGTCTTGTTCCAAACATTACGCGTTTCGCCCCTCCCCCTTTCCGGGCTGAACTCAGGGCTTCATCAGATGTGTCAAGTTTGACAGCTGAGCTGGATTTTAAACACTTATGCGGATGCAATGTTACAACCCCTTCTGAAGTTTCTTAAAGGGGAATACTATTTATGCATGTTTATACATAGGCTAAAAATTATTGATAGCATGAGAATACCAGCAACTAAACTATACATATACCTGTTGGCTATTTACAATCTCCAAACAATTGTGCTTTGGAAATAAAAATAAAGATGCAGATCAGCACTAACATTTTAAATTTAACATTGACTAGCAAATAAGTAGTTAAAGGGACACTGAACCCAATTTTTTTTCTTTAGTAATTCAGAAAGAGCATGCAATTTTAAGCAACTTTCTAATTTACTCCTATTATCAATTTTTCTTTGTTCTCTTGCTATCATTATTTGAAAAAGAAGGCATCTAAGCTTTTTTTGGTTTCAGTACTCTGGACATCACTTTTTGATTGGTGGATGAATTTATCCACCAATCAGCAAGGACAACCCAGGTTGTTTACCAAAAATGGGCCGGCATCTAAACATACATTTTTGCATTTCAAATAAAGATACCAAGAGAATGAAGAAAATTTGATAATAGGAGTAAATTAGAAAGTTGCTTAAAATTTCATGCTCAATCTGAATCACGAAAGAAACATTTTGGGTACAGTGTCCCTTTAACCATGCCATACTGAACTATAATATTTTTGTACTTTATTTTATTTTAAACAAATGATGTGACATATATTTATCAATGTTAGTAACAAAATGAGTATTTAAAGAAAACAAGAAAATTCAATTTTTTCATTCAAGCCCAGAGGAGAGAGGGTGTTGAGTCTATACATCCAACGTGACTCATGTTGAAGTAACAGTTGGTCAACATTACCACCTCTTTGGTAATTTCTTTGAGCTGAGAGAAATCAGAGTTGTACATTATTTGGAAGTGTCTAGCCACCGGGCTATCTGACTCCTTATCCTTAATGCTATCTCTGTGTTCTCTCACCCTTTCCTTTAGCTCTCGTGTTGTTTTCCCAATGTAAAATATGGGGCACGAGCAGTGTAACATATAAATAACATTTGTGGTGTTACAGACAATTCTTTCATTTATGTGATATGACCTTTCTGAATATTCTGTGCAAAAACTTGAGGCTTAAACTATGTATTTACAGTACACACATCTCCCACAGGGTTCACATCCTTTCCTAATCTGTGATTGTGTAGGCCAGTTTTTGGGAGCCTCTCTTTGGAACTCACTATGGACTAATCTATCTTTGATGCTTGATGCTCTCTTAGCAGTTAGAAGAGGATATTTATAAATATATTTGGCAATTGAGTTGTCATTTGACAGAATATGCCAATGTTTTTTGAGGATATCACGTAATTTATTCCAATGAGAATTATATTTAGTGATAAGGCAAATTTCATTATCTCCCTTTGGTTTTTCAACCACCTTACATAATAATTAATTTCTTGATGTCTGTCTAGCTCTCAACCAGCCTTTTCTCACCTGGTTTCTAGAATAACCTCTCTGAAGAAATCTCTGAGCCATATCACTAGCCTGACTTTCAAAATCTGACTCAGTGGAGCAGCATCTCTTGAGCCTCAAGAACTGTCCCACTGGGATACCATTTTTAAGGGCTTCAGGATGATGGCTAGAGGCATTTAACAAGTTGTTAGTTGCTGTTTCTTTTCGAAACACTTTGGTTTTCAATAATCCATTTTCAATAGTTAGTTTCAGGTCCAAAAGGTGGCTTCCTTATTACTAATTTGATGAGTTAAGAACAAGTTTCTATTGTTCTTGTTCAGTAACTCAACAAATGTATCTACCGACTCTACATCCCCTTTCCACAGTACTAGGATGTCATCCACAAAACGCAGCCATAGGGCGACGTGAGCCTCCACCCATTGGTCCAACTCCTGGAAAACATCAATTGCTTCCCAGACGCCTAGATGTAAACAGGCATAGGCACATATTAACCTTTTAAAGAAAGGACTATCATTCTGTCCATCCAGCAGCTTGGACAAATTTGAATTTGTGAAAGATCTAAACCTCTATGCAAGGAAGATCATACTTAAAAAATTATGGGTTAGTAAATCTCAGAGCAGGGACCTAACAGATAGTCAAGACACTGTAGCCATTGAAAATTTAGTGTCCTTGTTAGAGGAACAGGAGGAAGATAACACCTGCATCAGTTATCCAAAAAAAACAAACTTTAAACCTCCTTCTAAATTTATGTCCCAGTTATCCTTGTCAGCCAGTGTCCACACATTTGTCAAATGTGTGTAAAAAGATGTAGGTAATATAGGGATATCAGGTGTGGTGAGCGATAACCTCAGCAAAAATGAGAGAAAAGCTCTCAAAGAACTGATGAGCAAGAAAGAAATTCAGATTAAGCCATCCGACAAAGGAGGAAATATTGTAATCCTTAACCAAGCAGATTATATGAAAGAAGTCTTGAGACAGCTTTGTGTAAAGGAACAGTATGAAGTTGTAACTAGGCAGACTTATGAAAAGTCCTGTGATGACTTATTCATCATTCTTAAACAAGCAAAAGATTCAGGATGGATAACGAAAAAAGAATTTGAGTTTTTAGTCCCTGTACACCCAGTAATACCTACATTTTACTGTATCCCCAAACTACACAAGAGTGTTACTAATCCCCCGGGACGTCCCATCGTGTCAGGCATTGGAGGTCCTACGGAAGGTATCAGTAGATTATTTTACGTTGATTTTTATCTGCGGCCCTTCCTTACTGAACTATCCTCCTATGTGCAGGACACGGGGGACGTCCTGAGGAGACTGGATAAGATTAAAATTGAACCAGATATGCTCCTTCTGACTCTGGATGTGGAGTCACTGTACTCTTCTATTCCACATAAGGTTGGTCTGGAAGCAGCAGAACATTTTCTCAAACTGCGTGGAAGAGAGTACAGTGACAACACATATCTAGTGCTAAAATTGTTAGAATTTGTGTTGACCAAGAACATATTTATGTTTGATGGGAAGCTTTACAGGCAGTTAAGAGGCACAGCCATGGGTGCGGTGTGCGCCCCCACCTATGCCTGTTTACATCTAGGCATCTGGGAAGCAATTGATGTTTTCCAGGAGTTGGACCAATGGGTGGAGGCTCACGTCGCCCTATGGCTGCGTTTTGTGGATGACATCCTAGTGCTGTGGAAAGGGGATGTAGAGTCGGCAAATACATTTGTTGAGTTACTGAACAAGAATAATAGAAACTTGTTCTTAACTCATCAAATTAGTAATAAGGAAGCCACCTTTTGGACCTGAAACTAACTATTGAAAATGGATTATTGAAAACCAAAGTGTTTCGAAAAGAAACAGCAACTAACAACCTGTTAAATACCTCTAGCCATCATCCTGAAGCCCTTTAAAATGGTATCACAGTGGGACAGTTCTTGAGGCTCAAGAGATGCTGCTCCACTGAGTCAGATTTCAAAAGTCAGGCTAGTGATATGGCTCAGAGATTTCTTCAGAGAGGTTATTCTAGAAACCAGGTGAGAAAAGGCTTATTATATAAGGTGGTTGAAAAACCAAAGGGAGATAATGAAATTCGCCTTATCACTAAATATAATTCTCAATGGAATAAATTACGTGATATCCTCAAAAAACATTGGCATATTCTGTCAAATGACAGCTCAATTGCCAAATATATTTCTAAATATCCTCTTCTAACTGCTAAGAGAGCATCAAGCATCAAAGATAGATTAGTCCATAGTGAGTTCCAAAGAGAGGCTCCCAAAAACTGGCTGACACAATCACAGATTAGGAAAGGATGTGAACCCTATGGTAGATGTGTGTACTGTAAGTACATAGTTAAAGCCTCAAGTTTTTGCACAGAATATTCAGAAAGGTCATATCACATAAATGAAAGAATTGTCTGTAACACCACAAATGTTATTTATATGTTACACTGCTCGTGCCCCAAATTTTACATTGGGAAAACAACATGAGAGCTAAAGGAAAGGGTAAGAGAACACAGAGATAGCATTAAGGATAAGGAGTCAGATAGCCCGGTGGCTAGACACTTCCAAATAATGCACAACTCTGATTTCTCTCAGCTCAAAGTACTAAGTATTGAGCATATCAAGCCCAGGAGAGGTGGTAATGTTGACCAACTGTTACTTCAACATGAGTCACGTTGGATGTATAGACTCAACACCCTCTCTCCTCTGGGCTTGAATGAAAAAAATGAATTTTCTTGTTTTCTGTAAATACTCATTTTGTTACTAACATTGATAAATATATGTCACATCATATGTTTAAAATAAAATAAAGTACAAAAATATTATAGTTCAGTACGGCATGGTTAACTACTTATTTGCTAGTCAATGTTAAATTTAAAATGTTAGTGCTGATCTGCATCTTTATTGTTATTTCCAAAGTACAATTGTTTGGAGATTGTAAATAGCCAACAGGTATATGTATAGTTTAGTTGCTGGTATTCTCATGCTATCAATAATTTTTAGCCTATATATAAACATGCATAAATAGTATTCCCCTTTAAGAAACTTCAGAAGGGGTTGTAACATTGCATCCATATAAGTGTTTAAAATCCAGCTCAGCTGTCAAACTTGACACATCTGATGAAGCCCTGAGTTCAGCCCGGAAAGGGGGAGGGGCAAAACGCGTAATGTTTGGAACAAGACACAGCATGGAGGACGCCAGCATGGTGAAACAACTGTGAAGTTGGCGATAACTATTTCAAGTGTCATATATTGGGCAAGTGAAGAGCTGCATTGGCCGTATACATCACAGTGAGACACACCGCGGAAGGGATCCTATTTGGTAATACCCGTAGAGTGTGTGAATGAAGTGAAGGTAAGCCGTACAGCAGTAAGCCTTGCACCCATAGGATTGTTGAAACGCTGCACACACATATATATGATTGGAGCGGCTTTTATTGTTATTTGCCATACATGGACTCTCGTATACTCTGCAAATCCGGTACCAGATCAGTAATTTAAAATTAAGGAGAACCAAGGTTGGCATTTTAGGTTCACTATAAAACCGGAGCGTGTATTAACACTCAAGTGCCCGGCAGTGGAGATGAACTTTACATGAGCCGGCTCATAATCTCTATAGCATGCTAAAATAATCATCTTTGGGTTGTGCACTGCACTTGATATCTGTTACCAGCTACTTTCACAGTATCTTTTTCATGGCTTTGTATTTTAAATAAACCTAACCTATATATGTTCAGCATACCTATTGAGGGTATCTCTTTTATGAATATAGTGTGGGTGTGATATGGTGCGGCCTGTAATCCGCTTTAGCTCTCTGTATTTTGTGGAGCTCTTTCTTTCTATGATTATATATAGATATATACAGATATATATAGGAATATATATTTAGAAATACATAGAACATATTCGGCTTAGAGATGGGCAGATGTGCTGAAAGTGTAATTTGTTTGGTAGAATGAATGGTCCTGTGGACATTAGTGTTGGACAATCGAATATTAATATGAATGACAATAAATTAAAATCTGGTAATCGAATGTTACTTTAGTTTTGGAATGTTCATATTTAAATCGAATATTCACATTTGAATATAACAAATATAGTTCAGAAGTTCAATAGTTCATGTGGTAGGGAATTTAGTAAATTGATACATAATAGATACAAATATAACAATTTGAATGTTTCTATAATATTGCTTAATTGGAATATTTTATTTAAAGAGGGCATTAGAAATACTTTTCCAAACATATAGAATCAAATATTTCTAATAAAAATATTTTATAATTCGAAACAAATTATTAGAAAAATTCAAATTGAATATTACATTTAAAGAAAGCATTAGAATTATTATTACATTAAACAAATGTTAGAATGTTGTGCAAACATTCAAATTCTAAACCAACAAAGGAATGTGTTAAAATTTGTTTTCTTTTTCAAATGTTACAAAACATTCACCCATCCCTTATTCTGCTATGTGCAGAACATTGGAATGTAAAATATTTACAGTAAATACATAGTTAAAACCGTTATTAAATATGAATATTACATACATATTCTTTTACATGTTTTCACCTGCTTAACGTACACACATACGTATCTATATTTAGACATCTATATGTACGTAGCTCTAGCTCAAAGCCCTTTGCATGGTTTTTTTCTAACATATGAGACCTCATATATTTAAACTTTTTTGTGCAATTTCTTTAGAAAGAATTTTATCAGACAGTCAGCCAGATTACGAGTTTTGCGTTATGGCTGGCTCGCTAATAACTTGCCAGTTATTTTCACCACTCACCTTTCATAGCGCTGCTATTACAGGTTTGCAAAAAAATGGCTTGTGCGGGTGATATGGTTGCGTTGAGCTCCATGCTTCACCCAAATACAAGCAGTGTTTTGATGTGCTCGTGCACAATTTCCCCATAGACCTCAATGGGGAGAGCCGGCTAAAAAAAAGCCTAACACCTGCAGTCACGGAGCGTAAAGCTCCGTAACGCAGCCCCATTGATGTCTATGGGGAAAAATAAATCTATGTTTAAACCTAACACCCTAACATAAACCCAGAGTCTCAACACCTCAAATCTGCCGCCCCGACATCACCGACACCTACATTACACTTATTAACCCCTAATCTGCCGCCCCAAATGTCACCGCCACCTACATAAATTTATTAACCCCTAATCTGCCTCCCCCAACGTCGCTGCCACCTACCTACACTTATTAACCCCTAATCTGCCACCCCCAACATCGCTGCCACCTACATAAATGTATTAACCCCTAATCTGCTGCCCCAATGTTGCCGCCGCCACTATACTAAAGTTATTAACCCCTAAACCTCTGGCCTCCCACATCACTAACACTAAATAAATATATTAACCCCTAACGTAACCCTAACCCTAAGTCTAACCCTAACGTAACCCTAACACCCCCTAACTTTAATATAATTAAAATAATTCTAAATAAAACTTACTATTAATAACTAAATAATTCCTATTTAAAACTAAATACTTACCTGTAAAATAAACCCTAAGCTAGCTACAATATGACTAATAGTTATATTGTAGCTATCTTTGGTTTTATTTTTATTTCACAGGTAAGTTTGTATTTATTTTAACTAGGTAGACTAGTTAACTAGTTATTAACTATTTACTAGCTACCTAGTTAAAATAAATACAAATGGCTAGATTTAGAGTTCTGCGGCCAAAGGGGTGCGTTAGCTACGCATGCTTTTTTTCCTCCACACCTTTTAAATACCGCTGGTATTTAGAGTCCACAGAAGGGCTGCATTAGGCTCCAAAAAGGGAGCGTAGAGCATAATTTACCGCCACTGCAACTCTAAATACCAGCGGTGCTTACGGATGTGGCCAGCTTCAAAAACGTGCTTGTGCATGATTCCCCCATAGGAAACAATGGGGCCGTTTGAGCTGAAAAAAACCTAACACCTGCCAAAAAGCAGCGTTCAGCTCCTAACGCAGCCCCATTGTTTCCTATGGGGAAACACTTCCTAAGTCTGCACCTAACACCCTAACATGTACCCCGAGTCTAAACACCCCTAGCCTTACACTTATTAACCCCTAATCTGCCAACCCCGCTATTCCTGACCCCTGCATATTATTATTAATCCCTAATCTGCCGCTCCATACACCGCCGCAACCTACGTTATCCCTATGTACCCTTAATCTGCTGCCCCTAACACCGCTGACCACTATATTATATTTATTAACCCCTAATCTGCTGCCCCCAATGTCGCCGCCACCTACCTACACTTATTAACTTCTAATCTGCCGACCGGACCTCACCACTACTATAATAAAGTTATTAACCCCTAATCCGCCTCACTCCCGCCTCAAAAGCCCTATAATAAATAGTATTAACCCCTAATCTGCCCTCCCTAACATCACCAACACCTAACTTCAAGTATTAACCCCTAATCTGCTGACCGGACTTCACCGCTACTCTAATAAATGTATTAACCCCTAAATCTAAGTCTAACCCTAACACCCCCCCTAAGTTAAATATAATTTTTATCTAACGAAATAAATTATTTCTTATTAAATAAATTAATAAGCTAAATACTTACCTGTAAAATAAACCCTAATATAGCTACAATATAAATAATAATTATATTGTAGCTATTTTAGGATTAATATTTAATTTACAGGCAACTTTGTATTTATTTTAACCAGGTACAATAGCTATTAAATAGTTAATAACTATTTAATAGCTACCTAGTTAAAATAATTACAAAAATACCTGTAAAATAAATCCTTACCTAAGTTACAATTAAACCTAACACTACACTATCTATAAATTAATTAAATAAAATACCTACAATTATCTACAATTAAACCTAACACTACACTATCAATAAATTAATTACATACAAATACCTACAAATAAATACAATTAAATAAACTAACTAAAGTACAAAAAATAAAAAAAGAACTAAGTTACAAAAAATTAAAAAATAATTTACAAACATTATAAAAATATTACAACAATTTTAAGCTAATTACACCTACTCTAAGCCCCCTAATAAAATAACAAAGCCCCCCCAAATAAAAAAAATGCCCTACCCTATTCTAAAATAAAAATTTAAAAGCTCTTTTACCTTACCAGCCCTTAAAAGGGCCTTTTGCGGGGCATGCCCCAAAGAATTCTGCTCTTTTGCCTGTAAAAAAAACATGCAATACCCCCCCCAACATTACAACCCACCACCCACATACCCCTAATCTAACCCAACCCCCCCTTAAATAAATCTAACACTAAGCGCCTGAAGATCTTCCTACCTTATCTTCACCACGCCGGGTATCACCGATCCGTCCAGAAGAGGGTCTGAAGTCTTCATCCAAGCCCAAGCGGGGGCTGAAGAGGTCCATCATCCGGCTGAAGTCTTGATCCAAGCGGGGGCTGAAGAGGTCCATCATCCGGCTGAAGTCTTGATCCAAGCAGGAGCTGAAGAGGTCCATCATCCGGCTGAAGTCTTCTATCAAGCGGCATCTTCAATCTTCTTTCTTCCGGCTCCATCTTCATCCCACCGACGCGGAACATCCATCCTGGCCGACGACTTCCCGACGAATGACGGTTCCTTTAAGGGACGTCATCCAAGATGGCATCCCTTGAATTCCGATTGGCTGATAGGATTCTATCAGCCAATCGGAATTAAGGTAGGAAAATTCTGATTGGCTGATGGAATCAGCCAATCAGATTCAAGTTCAATCCGATTGGCTGATCCAATCAGCCAATCAGATTGAGCTCACATTCTATTGGCTGTTCCAATGGCCCTTAAAAGGGTCTCTTGTGGGGCATTGTGCCAAATTTGGATGGGCATTGCCCTTAAAAGGGCATTTAGCTCTTTTACATTGCTCAAAACCCTAAGCTAAAAATAGGGCAATGGTTAGCTTAGGTTTATTTAGATAGGATTTTATTTGGGGGGTTTGGTTGTGTGGGTGGTGGGTTTTACTGTTGGGGGGTTGTTTTGTAAAACAATTTACAGGTAAAAGAGCTGATTTCTTTGGGGCAATGCCCCATAAAATGCCTTTTTAAGGGCCATTGGCAGTTTAGTGTAGACTGGGTTTTTTTATTTTGGGGGAGCTTTTTTATTTTGATAGGGCTATTTGATTAGGAGTAATTTGTTTTTATTTTTGATCATTTCTTTTTTTATTTTGTGTAATTTAGTGTTTATTATTTTTTGTAATTTAGATAATTGTATTTTGATAATTTAATTTATTTAATTTTATTGTAATGCTAGGTTTTAGTGTTAGGCAGGTTAGGTTTTATTTTACAGGTAAATTTGTATTTATTTTAACTAGGTAGCTAGTAAATAGTTAATAACTATTTACTAACTAGTCTACCTAGTTAAAATAAATACAAACTTAGCTGTGAAATAAAAATAAAACCTAAGATAGATACAATAACTATTAGTTTTTTATTAGTTTTTTATTATTGTAGCTAGCTTAGGGTTTATTTTACAGGTAAGTATGTATTTAGTTTTAAATAGGAATTAGTTATTAATAGTAGGTTTTATATAGATTTATTTTAATTATATTTAAGTTAGGGGGTGTTAGGGTTACGTTAGGGTTAGGTTTAGTGGTTAATAGGTTTATTATAGCGGCGGAGTGTGCGGACGGCAGATTAGGGGTTAATTATATTTAAAAAAAAGAGGGGTGGGGCGTGAGGGCGCTAGTGAAAGCTTAAGAAATCTAAATGGTGAATATTTAACACAGTATGTGTCTATGTATTCAGTGTCTGCTAAAATAATTGCTTTAAATATATAAAACTAAATTTTCAGTGTTTGTTTATATAAATGCTGTGTAATGGTTTGTGTATTTTATAACGTTTTAGGATATATTATGACCATATATCATATAATAATTTAAATAAAGTGCACTGTGTGACAAATTTTCTGCAACCAAAAATTCTTTGATTTTTAATATACACTGCTATATAGAATCAATATTTCTCTTGAAAATTTCATACGTTTTAAACTTGGTATTTCCAAATGTATTAACTTACAAATTCTAAGTATACCGATGTTCAAATATATATCTTCATTCAAATACTATATAGGTATTTCTCTTTTGTACAAATATATGCCAAAAGAACAACAAAAGAGGAGATTAAATGTTAATAAAAGTTATTTATTATAACAATATAAAAATCGAATTAAATAAAAGGGACGTCTCCCCAAAATTAAAAAATGAAAATAAAAGCAGTATCTGTTAACAGTAGATTCTGAATTCCTAATAATTTCTGCAACTCTATATAAACAAGGGAGTCTTTGCAATCAGGTTTCTAAGGATTTCCCATTGCCGTATTTTCTTAACAGAAATGTTTCTTATTATGGCAATTTAAAGTTGTACAAAGTCAGTAAGGTTTTACAGTATGCAGTCCCAGACTTAGCGGTTCAAAGTGAGGTTAGATGAATATTGTGATACTTAGCGTATGAGTTACCTTCTCCCTTACAGCCGGTTCATTCACTGCTGTTTTCCTCGATGCGACTGTAAACTCAGACCCGCCGCATGTAGTCGGCGTCTGACGTCACTGCCTGGTCTTTGATCTTCTGAATCCGTTATTAAGTAACAGTTTGGCTCTTTAACTTTTCAGAGCCTCTGTGTTTCAAAAAATCCTGCACTTAGTGTTGTACACGCAGGAAAGAGATGCTTGAAGGATGTTATGTAGTAGTTGTTGGTAGTAAAAATAACCCGGGTTATACTGTCATAACACTTTTTCAATTGCTTAATTCAAAAGCTTGTAGAAAAGTCACTTAGTACCACTGAGGGTCACAGGAATCACTGGAAGCCACCAAGGGTCACAAGGGTCGACGCGTTTCTCTCTTATTCAGAGCTTTATCAAGATACTTGTGAGTCCTGAGTGTAGATATTTATAGCTGGTGCCAGACTTTGATTGGTTATTGCTTTAATAGATTAAAGGTGGAATTTTTTTGCTCGCATTCTGTTAAGGTAGAATTTTTGAAAAACTCATACTTGTATCACAATGAATAGTTGAACTCCCTTGTTTTACTATTACAGTGCTATTTTTGCTAGTAATGCTTAAATTATAAAGTGGATATAAAATAAAATATATGTTACAAGGTAAAATATCATGAATTAAAATTAAACTTCAGATACATCAATTTATAATTATAAAATTAATCGGCCTATCCAATAGGTATTGCTCTAAAACCTAGGTAAAATATTGCACATTCCATATTTTGGAGACTTTGCTGGGCCTAACAATTGAATATATAATATAAACAAACACTGAAAATTTAGTTTTATATATTTAAAGCAATTATTTTAGCAGACACTGAATACATAGACACATACTGTGTTAAATATTCACCATTTAGATTTCTTAAGCTTTCACTAGCGCCCTCACGCCCCACCCCTCTTTTTTGTATAACACAAAATTAGTCTGAAGGACTTATTTACTGTGAGGTGTTTGGAATCACTGTTTCCAGCGCTCTACTTATCTCACTTACACCTTAATTATATTTAAATAGTGTTTTTGATGTGGGAGGGCGGCGGTTTAGGGTTTAATAATTTTATTATAGTGGTGACGATGTCAGGGAGCAGCGGAATAGGGGTTAATACATTTTTTAAGTGGCGGCGATGTCGGGAGTTGCAGATTAGGGGTTAATAATTTTATTTTATTATTTGCGATGTGGGAGGACCTAGGTTTAGCGGTTAATAGGTAGTTTATGGGTGTTAGTGTACTTTGTGACAGTTTAGTTATGAGTTTTATGCTACAGCTTTGTAACGTAAAACTCATAACTACTGACTTTAGATGGCGGTACAAATCTTGTCGGTATAAGGTGTACCACTCACTTTTTGGCCTCACAGCAAAACTCAAAATACCGGCGCTATGGAAGTCCCATTGAAAAAGGACTTTTTTAAAAGTGCGGTACAAAAAATTGTGCGGTACAGCTATACCTGCAAGTATCAGCGGTAGGGAAAAAACATTGTTATTGGCCATAACAATGCTTTTTCACTCATAACGCAAAACTCGTAATCTGGCTGAGTGTTATTATGAGTGTAACTGTACTTTAAAATTAAATTTGAATGTGTTTTGTGCAACTTTTTTGTCTTGCGTAACAGTTAACCAGAGCTCTAAAGTGGTGCTATCCCGACGCGTGTTAAATTCAAATGAGTTTACTTTCAAATGCCTTTTCACTACCGTGTGTAACATATGCCTGCCTGATATCACTGTCCCTTTAAGACTGTCTTCCCTGCTACTGACAATCATTCTGTTTGGGCAGTATCTGCATTCAACTTACCTACCTAATTAATTATTCATGCACCTGATTCCCTCAGCCTCTTTTTAAACCATCTCAGGCCTAATGTGCATTGCATTAGCTTTAAAGTTTTGTTCCAGAACAACAGAGGTCTGTGAATGTTCCAGCATGGATTTTACCAGCATATTCAAGCTACAGCCTTACCTTTTAGCTATGCTTAAAATCATCTAATCGCAAGTATCCATATAATTCCATTTTGTTTCCTGGACACTGCTACTTAACAAACTCTGAACTTTATTCTAAATTACAAGTATGCTTTTGGTTATAATCACTCTCTAATTACTACAACATCATCTTACTCAGAACTTTATAACTATTCTCTGCTACAAGTTGTCATAGCTGAAATATCCTCTGCCAAATATGTTGATATATTCAGAACTCTGCATCTATGTGTTCAGTTAAAAAGCTTTCCTGTAATTCTCCAATATATGCACAAACAGTATTTAATGCCTTAAACTTGCAACTTGTCTATCACCTGTGCTGTTCTGCTTATTACTGACATACAGCTCTATATAATATTATTTACTGTGAACCTGCAACAAACATTAGTTTGCATCTATGAGTCAATCTTCTACCAGTTTACTCTGAAGCCTGAACATCCTACATTGCAATATTGTTCTCTCATGAATCCTGCAGCTACTATTAACTAAGTCACAGTGAAGCCAGAATATATTGTATACATATGTTGCACTCTCCATGAATTCTATGATAACTTCTTGCAACTATGAATCACAGAATATGATCTATCCATGTCCAGGATACTCTTCCCCGGGTCAGGGGTCGGTGTCTCCAATTCCCTACCACTGCCCCGAGGGTCTGTGTCCTGAGCGCATATACACCGGAACATGACAGCGCGCAACAGTTAACACACCACTCATAATCTAGCCCTAAATCTTCCATGTTTAAACGAGAATATTAAACATAAATCTACATTCATTATTTTTATTTTAAAGGGACTTGAAACTAAAATATAAACATAACCTATAGTCAAAACTGTTGAGCCAGTCATTTTGAAATTTAGCATGCAGATTTATTTTATTATACAGTAATTTTATTTAAAAAAAATTATACTGAAATATAAATGTTCACTACTTTCTTATATTTTGAGCATGCTCTGTAGAAGCAAAGAATTGAAACAGTATGTAAAGACGTACTCAGCAGTGATTTAGCAGAAGAGGTCTGTGGGAATTGTAGTTCCAGATATTAGTCTGAAGGGGAGGAGGGAGAGAAGGGAGGGAGAGGATGGAGAAAGATAAAAAAGAAGGGACACTGTATGGTCCTAGGGGTGGGCACACCTGCTGCCAGGTCCTAGGGGTGGGCACACCTGCTGCCAGGTCCTAGGGGTGGGCACACCTGCTGCCAGGTCCTAGGGGTAGGCACACCTGCTGCCAGGTCTTAGGGGAGCACACCTGCTGCTAGGTCTTAGGGGAGCACACCTGCTGCCAGGTCTTAGGGGAGCACACCGGCTGACAGGTCCTAGTGAAGCACACCTGCTGTCAGGTCCTAGGGAAGCACACTTGCTGTCAGGTCCTAGAGGAGCGCAATAATATAATGGTAATGTACAGCTTGAGGAATGGTGGCTGTCCTACATGTCATGCTTTTGCTTAAATATAAGGCACAATATTTCATGGGGTCAAGTGTCAAAAGCTCATCCTGTGAGATGTCACTGAGCATGCAGTTCAGGCTTCAGAGCTCTTCTTTAATGGACACCTCATACTATCATAACCCCTAACCCTAAACCTGCCATTTAAAGTGAAGGTCAGTTTTAAATAAATGCACAGCACCTATGTAAACCTTATAATCTATCTATTAAAGTCGCTAACATTTTTTTTAAAAAACTCCATTATTTATAATAAAATTTGATATATAATACCACCGTTTCGTATGTTTACTCCTCCCCCGCTCCACTTCCTTCTTTAGGAACTAGTGACGTAGCGAGCGTTTCAACAAGCTCGCCGCATCACTTCCAAGCTCGTGCACAACACCATTGTCAAAATGCGCATGCATAGTTTAGCCGCATTCGCGCATGCGTAGCAATTTCAATCAATGTAAAAACATATACATAATATTTACCAGTTTCGATGAGTACAACAGGCAATGTTATTTTACTTGCTTTCTTCTCTTCCACGCAATAGTACTGACTGAGTCAATGTATGGAATGCAATTATACAGCGGAATACGCATGCAGATGAAAAGAAAAACAAGAGAGGCGCCAAACATAAAACAGTATCGTCAGATCAATGGGCCAAGAGCCCCCCCCCCTGTGTGCAGGATATACACACAAAGGCAGCGGCACACGTACTGTGCCTGTTGAAGCGGATCGGGACTGTTCAGAGTCGCCCGACGGACACACATAGGAGCCGGTACACGTGATCTCTGGATATCCAATAGCAGACCACTTCACCTGTCGGGTCCGGATTAGCGGTAGCTCACAGGGAGTGAGTAATTTCGGTCTCTACCAGGAGAGACACTACCATGGAGAGACACTGATGTCGGATGGAAATTGCACAAGGGCAATAATAGACAGGTAGCAAGGTGACTCAAATAAAAAAGGTTTATTCAGATAAAAACAGTCACAGCAACGCGTTTCTCAGCAGAATTGCTGTTTCATCAGGCTGTATTAGTGACTACATAATCACACCTTTTATACCTTGCTACACCTGTCTAAGTGGGCGGATCTAACATGGAATTCCTGTCTGGCTAATCTTTAACTATTTGAAAGCTGTTTAAATTTACATTAAAATACAATGGTTAAAATCCGATGGTTAAAAATTAAAATTCTTACATTTCTTAACTATAGTTAAAAGGACATAATCAACTGTCGATTGATACTTTTTATATACAATAGAATAACATTATATTAACAATGTTCAAAAAAAAAGCGTTGGTACATTTAAATATCTATTGGCTACCACACCACCATCAATTCATATTCACACTACTTTTTAAAACATTTAATATTTATATAAGTGGTATCCACTGATGACTATAGTAAGAAAATATAATTTGGGTGGTGACATGAGGGTGATCATATAAATTAACTGATCAGTCTTGTGGATATATATAGAAGAGGTATTTTTTATTGACAAATTAGGATATGGATTAGAATTAGGTATATAGGGGTTAAACAAATGGCATTAGCACTAGAATATGTGGCCCCATTGGTAATATATAGCAGAATATATATATATATATATATATATATATATATATATATATATATATATATATATATATATATATATATATATATATATATATATATATATATATATATATATATATATATATAGTCCCGACAATATGGGAGAAAATTGAGATATGATGAAGGGACCCCAACATCAGGGGAAATAGGGATATATCACACAGGAACCCCAACAATAAGGGGAAAACCTATACAATAACAATAAAAGGCAGAAGGAGACCCCCTGGACACAAACCCTGCTCAAAAGGCTGCCAAATCTATATTAAGATTCAAGCCATTTGGATGAAGAGTCCTAAGGGTATGTATCCAGTAGGTCTCCCTCTGTCTAAGTCTGAATAATCGATTATATAGATGTGATACTGGAATATGTTCAATAGGACATATACTGATGCAATTACTATTACCATTATGATGAAGATTGCAATGTCTGGGGACACTGTGATTTTTATAGTTCTTATTTATGTTCCTCACATGTTCGGACCATCTAATACTAAGACGTCTACAGGTTCTACCTACGTACTGGACCCCACAGACACAGGACAGCAGATATATTACATATCTAGATGCACATGTAATGCGCCCAATTATAGAATAATGTTTCTTGGTGATATTTGATTTCAATGTAGTTTGTTGCTGTGTGATCTTGACACAGAGTTTACATCTCCTGTCTTTACATCTAAAAGAACCTACTGGTATATTACCCACTCGTTGGCGACTATTAAGAATTTTATGCTTAACTATCTTACTGGGAGCTAGAAGGGATTTTAAGCTTGGTGCTTTTTTGTATACTATCCTAGGTTTATTGCTCACCAGATTACCTAATATGGGATCTTTTTTAATTATACCCCAATGTTTATTAATAATTTGACGTATTCTTTTATGATTACAATTATATTCCGTGATAAATGGAGTAAAATTTTCCATCGGTTGTGATTTTTCTTTTTTATATGTCAAAAAATAGCTATCCCTATTATCTTTTTTCGCTCTTTCGTAACCATTCTCTATAATCTGTAGTGGGTAATGTTTTTCCTTGAAGCGTTCTTTCAATATCAAACTTTGTGTCTCATAATCTCTCATAGTACTACAATTCCGACAAATTCTTTTGAATTGGCCGTAAGGCACATTTCTTTTCCATGGGAAATAATGGTGGCTGTTAAAGTCTAAATAACTGTTGCAGTCTAACATTTTAAAATGTGTGATACTAGTAATTTTAGAGTTCTCAAATTTGAGTTCTAAATCCAGAAACACAATAGTTTCATGATGTATAACACTAGTGAACACTAATCCCCTATTGTTGGAATTGAGATGATTGACAAATGTGTTGGCTGATGACAGGTCCCCCCTCCAAATAAAAATCAGGTCATCAATGTACCGCCCATAGAACACCAGGCTCGCCCCAAACGAGGCATTGTAGATGTAGTCATGTTCAAAAGAACCCATAAACAGGTTAGCATAGCTTGGGACGAACCTGGTGCCCATGGCGGTACCCTTGATCTGAAGATAGAATTCGTCCTGAAATATGAAATAATTGTGTTTTAAAATGAAAGATATAAGCTGCAACAAAAAATCACATTGTGAATTGGGTAAATAAATGTCTTTCTGTAAATATTCTGATATGGCGGCCAGCCCCAATGAATGTGATATGTTGGAATATAATGATTGTACGTCACAAGTGATCCAAAGAAGATCAGGAGTGATAGTAATCTTGCTTAACTTGGCAATCAAATCACTAGAATCTCGAATATATGACTCGAGACCCAATACATGTTTTTGCAAGAAAAAATCAACGTATGAGGAAACATTATCTGTAAGACTGCCTATGCCCGCAATAATGGGTCTCCCTGGGGGACAAGTCAAATTCTTATGCAATTTGGGCAGGTGGTAATAGAACGCTAGATTGGGTTCCTTAGGTAACAAAAAATCTCGCTCTTTCTTAAGTATAATGTTTTCCCTAAATGCATAATTAACTAAGGCCTAGATTTGGAGTTTGGCGGTAGCCGTGAAAACCAGCGTTAGAGGCTCCTAACGCTGGTTTTAGGCTACCGCCGGTATTTGGAGTCACTCAAAATAGGGTCTAACGCTCACTTTTCAGCCGCGACTTTTCCATACCGCAGATCCCCTTACGTAAATTGCGTATCCTATCTTTTCAATGGGATTTTTATAACTCCGGTATTTAGAGTCGTTTCTGAAGTGAGCGTTAGACATCTAACGACAAAACTCCAGCCGCAGGAAAAAAGTCAGTAGTTAAGAGCTTTCTGGGCTAACGCCGGTTTATAAAGCTCTTAACTACTGTGCTCTAAAGTACACTAACACCCATAAACTACCTATGTACCCCTAAACCGAGGTCCCCCCACATCGCCGACACTCGAAAACATTTTTTAACCCCTAATCTGCCGACCGCCACCTACGTTATCCTTATGTACCCCTAATCTGCTGCCCCTAACACCGCCGACCCCTGTATTATATTTATTAACCCCTAATCTGCCCCCCTCAACGTCGCCTCCACCTGCCTACACTTATTAACCCCTAATCTGCCGACCGGACCTGAGCGCTACTATAATAAAGTTATTAACCCCTAATCCGCCTCACTAACCCTATCATAAATAGTATTAACCCCTAATCTGCCCTCCCTAACATCACCAACACCTAACTTCAATTATTAACCCCTAATCTGCTGACCGAATCTTGCCGCTATTCTAATAAATGTATTAACCCCTAAAGCTAATTCTAACCCTAATACTAACACCCCCCTAAATTAAATATAATTTAAATCTAACGAAATTAACTCTTATTAAATAAATTATTCCTATTTAAAGCTAAATACTTACCTGTAAAATAAATCCTAATATAGCTACAATATAAATTATATTATAGCTATTTTAGGATTTATATTTATTTTACAGGTAACTTTGTATTTATTTTAACCAGGTACAATAGTTATTAAATAGTTAAGAACTATTTAATAGCTAAAATAGTTAAAATAATTCCAAATTTACCTGTAAAAGAAATCCTAACCTAAGTTACAATTAAACCTAACACTAGACTATCAATAAATTAATTAAATAAACTACCTACAATTACCTACAATTAACCTAACACTACACTATCAATAAATTAATTAAATACAATTGCTACAAATAAATACAATTAAATAAACTAGCTAAAGTACAAAAAATAAAAAAGAACTAAGTTACAAAAAATAAAAAAATATTTACAAACATAAGAAAAATATTACAACAATTTTAAACTAATTACACCTACTCTAAGCCCCCTAATAAAATAACAAAGCCCCCCAAAATAAAAAAATGCCCTACCCTATTCTAAATTACTAAAGTTCAAAGCTCTTTTACCTTACCAGCCCTGAACAGGGCCCTTTGCGGGGCATGCCCCAAGAAATACAGCTCTTTTGCCTGTAAAAAAAAACATACAATACCCCCCCCAACATTACAACCCACCACCCACATACCCCTAATCTAACCCAAACCCCCCTTAAATAAACCTAACACTAAGCCCCTGAAGATCTTCCTACCTTATCTTCACCATACCAGGTTCACCGATCCGTCCTGAAGAGCTCCTCCGATGTCCTGATCCAAGCCCAAGCGGGGGGCTGAAGAGGTCCATGATCCGGCTGAAGTCTTCATCCAAGCGGGGCAGAAGAGGTCTTCCATCCGATTGAAGTCTTCATCCAAGCGGCATCCATCCGGAGCGAAGCGGCAGCATCCTGAAGACCTCCACCGCGGAACATCCATCCTGGCCGACGACTGAACAACGAATGACGGTTCCTTTAAATGACGTCATCCAAGATGGCGTCCCTCAAATTCCAATTGGCTGATAGGATTCTATCAGCCAATCGGAATTAAGGTAGGAATATTCTGATCAGCCAATCAGATTGAGCTCGCATTCTATTGGCTGTTCCGATCAGCCAATAGAATGCAAGCTCAATCTGATTGGCTGATTGGATCAGCCAATCGGATTGAACTTGATTCTGATTGGCTGATTCCATCAGCCAATCAGAATATGCCTACCTTAATTCCGATTGGATCGGATCGGAGGAGATCTTCAGGACGGATCGGTGAACCTGGTATGGTGAAGATAAGGTAGGAAGATCTTCAGGGGCTTAGTGTTAGGTTTATTTAAGGGGGGTTTGGGTTAGATTAGGGGTATGTGGGTGGTGGGTTGTAATGTTGGGGGGGTATTGTATGTTTTTTTTTACAGGCAAAAGAGCTGTATTTCTTGGGGCATGCCCCGCAAAGGGCCCTGTTCAGGGCTGGTAAGGTAAAAGAGCTTTGAACTTTAGTAATTTAGAATAGGGTAGGGCATTTTTTTTATTTTGGGGGGCTTTGTTATTTTATTAGGGGGCTTAGAGTAGGTGTAATTAGTTTAAAATTGTTGTAATATTTTTCTTATGTTTGTAAATATGTTTTTATTTTTTGTAACTTAGTTCTTTTTTATTTTTTGTACTTTAGCTAGTTTATTTAATTGTATTTATTTGTAGCAATTGTATTTAATTAATTTATTGATAGTGTAGTGTTAGGTTAATTGTAGGTAATTGTAGGTAGTTTATTTAATTAATTTATTGATAGTCTAGTGTTAGGTTTATTTGTAACTTAGGTTAGGATTTCTTTTACAGGTAAATTTGTAATTATTTTAACTATTTTAGCTATTAAATAGTTCTTAACTATTTAATAACTATTGTACCTGGTTAAAATAAATACAAAGTTACCTGTAAAATAAATATAAATCCTAAAATAGCTATAATATAATTATAATTTATATTGTAGCTATATTAGGATTTATTTTACAGGTAAGTATTTAGCTTTAAATAGGAATAATTTATTTAATAAGAGTTAATTAATTTCGTTAGATTTAAATTATATTTAACTTAGGGGGGTGTTAGTATAAGGGTTAGAATTAGCTTTAGGGGTTAATACATTTATTAGAATAGCGGCGAGATTCGGTCGGCAGATTAGGGGTTAATAATTGAAGTTAGGTGTCGGCGATGTTAGGGAGGGCAGATTAGGGGTTAATACTATTTATGATAGGGTTAGTGAGGCGGATTAGGGGTTAATAACTTTATTATAGTATCGCTCAGGTCCGGTTGGCAGATTAGGGGTTAATAAGTGTAGGCAGGTGGAGGCGACGTTGAGGGGGGCAGATTAGGGGTTAATAAATATAATATAGGGGTCGGCGGTGTTAGGGGCAGCAGATTAGGGGTACATAAGGATAACGTAGGTGGCGGCGCTTTGCGGTCGGCAGATTAGGGGTTAATAAGTGTAGGCAGGTGGAGGCGACATTGTGGGGGGCAGATTAGGGGTTAATAAATATAATATAGGGGTCGGCGATGTTAGGGCAGCAGATTAGGGGTACATAGGGATAATGTAAGGAGCGGCGGTTTACGGAGCGGCAGATTAGGGGTTAATAATAATATGCAGGGGTCAGCGATAGCGGGGGCGGCAGATTAGGGGTTAATAAGTGTAAGGTTAGGGGTGTTTAGACTCGGGGTACATGTTAGAGTGTTAAGTGCAGACGTAGGAAGGGTTACCGCATAGCAAACAATGGGGCTGCGTTAGGAGCTGAACGTGGCTTTTTGGCAGGTGTTTGTTTTTTTTTCAGCTCAAACAGCCCCATTGTTTCCTATGGGGGAATCGTGCACGAGCACGTTTTTGAGGCTGGCCGCGTCCGTAAGCAACTCTGGTATCGAGAGTTGAAGCTGCGTTAAAAATGCTCTACGCTCCTTTTTTGGAGCCTAACGTAGCCTTTATGTGGACTCTCAATACCAGAGTTATTTTTATGGTGCGGCCAGAAAAAAGCCGGCGTTAGTTTTTCGGGTCGTTACCGACAAAACTCCAAATTTAGGCCTAATTCTTTTAAGATATTGGTATATTGTGTTGTTGGATCAGAGTTGAGTTTTATATAATAGGTGGTGTCATATAGAATTTTTCGTGCCTCTGTTAGGTAGTCAGTCAGGTTCTGGAGGACAATCCCCCCTCCCTTATCCGCCTGCCTTAACACAATCGTTTTGTCATTTTTAAGGCTTTCCAAGGCTCGTCGTTCATTGGCATAAAGATTGTGTTTAATTTTGTTATTCTGAGATTTCCTATTTTTACTGTTTGGAATTCGTTCAAGTTCCTCAGTCACTAATTGTCTGAAAATTTCTATATGTGCGTTATTCTGTAAATGTGGTGTATAATTTGACTTATTTTTAAAATTGGTTCTAATAAACCCCTCATACAGTTGGTCAGCCAATGAATCTGGTTCATATATTGGGAGTTGAATTTCCCTAAGTCTGGAATCCATTGAGTCAGTAAGTATTGGATTATTATTCTCATTCCTCAATTTTTTCTCGGCAAAAAACTTTTGTAGTGATAATTTCTGTGTAAACCGGTTAATGTCAACAAATAATGATAAAATATTGTGTTCATTTGTGGGGCTAAATGAAAGTCCTCTACCTAGGATTCTTATCTCATCATCAGTTAATTGATGTGACGATAAATTATATATACCCTTTCCTAATGTCTGTAGTTTTGCCTCTTTGCGGGCTGTTCCTCGTCCTCTGTTTCCCCGTGGCCGTGAGGTCTTTTCCCTTTTTGGGGGGTTGTGAGGGAAACTATCGGCTCTAGGTATCCCAATATGCTTTTCTGTTTCCAGGATGGCATTCGTTGGCCCTGTTCTAAAAAATGATTGGGTGAATCAATATTAGATGACCTAGTGTTGGTACTTGTACTTGCTCCTTGATTAGTGCGATAGTCCCCATTTCCGTTACCATTTATTGGGGTATTTTGTCGATTTCCCATACTATTAGAGGGTCCACTATATCCTATGTGGTTGGACTCATATGTCCTATCTCTTTGTGGATAGTTCGATTCATATGCCCTTTCATAATGTGGATGATTATTAGCATGTCCTCCCTTAAATCTGGACTCTCTATGAAAATTATTGTTGTTATATGAGGCATTAACCATAGTTGGTTCTTGGTTCCTATTACCATATGTTGTGGACCTATTATTGCTTTGCTTTGATGGCATATATTGATCTCTATTGTTACTGGGATTTCGTTACCAATGGGGCCACATATTCTAGTGCTAATGCCATTTGTTTAACCCCTATATACCTAATTCTAATCCATATTCTAATTTGTCAATAAAAAATACCTCTTCTATATATATCCACAAGACTGATCAGTTAATTTATATGATCACCCTCGTGTCACCACCCGAATTATATTTTCTTACTATAGTCATCAGTGGATACCACTTATATAAATATTAAATGTTTTAAAAAGTAGTGTGAATATGAATTGATGGTGGTGTGGTAGCCAATAGATATTTAAATGTACCAACGCTTTTTTTTTTAACATCGTTAATATAATGTTATTCTATTGTATATAAAAAGTATCAATCGACAGTTGATTATGTCCTTTTAACTATAGTTAAGAAATGTAAGAATTTTAATTTTTAACCATCGGATTTTAACCATTGTATTTTAATGTGAACAGCTTTCAAATAGTTAAAGATTAGCCAGACAGGAATTCCATGTTAGATCCGCCCACTTAGACAGGTGTAGCAAGGTATAAAAGGTGTGATTATGTAGTCACTAATACAGCCTGATGAAACAGCAATTCTGCTGAGAAACGCGTTGCTGTGACTGTTTTTATCTGAATAAACCTTTTTTTATTTGAGTCACCTTGCTACCTGTCTATTACTGCCCTGGTGCAATTTCCATCCGACATCAGTGTCTCTCCATGGTAGTGTCTCTCCTGGTAGAGACCGAAATTACTCACTCCCTGTGAGCTACCGCTAATCCGGACCCGACAGGTGAAGTGGTCTGCTATTGGATATCCAGAGATCACGTGTACCGGCTCCTGTGTGTGTCCGTCGGGCGACTCTGAACAGTCCCGATCCGCTTCAACAGGCACAGTACGTGTGCCACTGCCTTTGTGAGTATATCCTGCACACCGGGGGGGGGGGCTCTTGGCCCATTGATCTGATGATACTGTTTTATGTTTGGCGCCTCTCTTGTTTTTCTTTTCATCTACAGCCGGTTATTCCTTCGGATTACTTCTGAGAGTGCAGCCACAGTTCCACGAGGATTGAGTACAGCCATCACACAGTAGTCGATACCAGCTCTTTCCAAGCACTAGCGCACCTCTGGGGATCATTTGATCTTCAATATTTTTTCTAGGAATACGCATGCGCATATCATGCACGAGCATGAAGTCGGTTACGAGAGCCGCAATTACACGCATGCGCAATAGTTAAAGATGACGTGGGTAAAAAGGGGCAGGACGCCCCGGGGGAAGAAAAGGAATTGACTATCAAAACTGTCAATCAAATGTGGGAAGATATCGGGCGGACAATTGCGGTAAAACGGAGGGTAATTTTAAATTAAAAATTAAAATGACACAAATATTTTTAACGTTTTTGATGAATGAACATCATGCTGATTTTACATGTACTTGATAAAAGTGTAAACTTGACCTTCACTTTAACTTTGACTATAAACTTTGCACTTAAACCATAACAATAACCAGAGCTTTAATCATGAATCCTAAAAATATCCCCTACCCTAAAATAAATAATTTTTACCCCTATGCCGCAGGGTAATTCACAGAAATAGAAACAGAGAAGCCAAGTAAAGAGATCATAAGCTCCCCCTTAATTTATCCGTTCCCAAAAGATAAATCAAGAATTAGATACAGAAAAACACAGTAGAGATGGAGCGCTAAAAAAGCACAGATCCCTGGAAGGACAAACTAAAAAATGTATTAATTTAATTTAATCAATAAAAACAAATACAAAAAACATTAAATGAGAACAGGGACGTCTCCCGTAAAACTTCAGTTTGGCCCCATACATACTACTGTAAAATATGCTGAATTCATAAGCAAAGTTAAACAAATGCATAATAGTCCAGAGTTATCACTCTTATTAGGAGAATACTTAGGGCTTATAATGTATGTAAGCCACATATTAGTACATCCAAATCTCCAAGAAGCCTTATATAAGGAGCATATATGTGGCAGTCCTGCCCGACTAGATAATCCAGCTAGGAAGATACTTTTATTTCCATTCTGGTAGCCCATATGCTTGTGCTTATACTTGCTTTGCTTACAGTGTCAAGCTGGCTCCGGCGTCTTGCTTATTCAGCAACTATCCGATCGGCGCTCATGTGACTCTGATGACGTCACTCTGCTCCGGGCATAGTAATCAAAGATCAGCTACTTTGTTGCACACATCGAGCATGATATAGACCCTTAGAAACAACAGCCGTTGAATCAATATTACCTTCCCTCTGTCCACTCAACAGACTCCAAAGGGTAAGGGAAAAGTTGCAGCAGGAATCAGTCAGTTTTGTCAACGCGTTTCCTTATTTTTAAATAGCCCTCCTCTTCTCCTCATTGGCTAGTCAAACTTAGACAATATAAGGTGGAAATTGTATTCCTTAATATAGTAGTTGGAATGATGAGGTGGATGCTTAAAAACTATTCTTTTTTTGAAGATTATTCAACTCACATATATTTAACCATCAAGTATAAACAACCAAACTGAATGATAAAAAAAGAAATAGATTAATACACAAAAAACACATTTATAGACTATAATAATAAAATAATAAACCACAATAATAGAAATAAAAATGAATACTTTTTTTTGTCAACCATTGTAATAGCAGCCTTCTGAATTCCCCAATATGTAAAATCCCATAGGTTATTATTATAAACTACTCAAAAGTGGTTGTACAAGTGGGTATCTTGATTTCCCCTCTCTATACATGACAGGTGTTCACATATGCGTTCCCTTAGGGTTCTTGTCCTTTCCCCTATGTACTGCCTGTGACATGAACATTCAACTATATAAAGTACTCCTCTACTTGACATCTCACATTCACCTAGATTACAAGTTTAGCATTCATGTTTTAACGCTGAAAAAATGTCCATTTCAATATTAAAACAGCACTGCAGCCATTACAAGTCTTGTCGGTATAGCAGTACCGCAAGCCTTTTAGCCTGTAACGCAACGTCAGTCCCGCACACGTAAAAATGACGTTTTTTCATGGGACTTCCATAGCGCAGCCATTACAACTTTTGCAGTGAGGATAAAAAGCTTGCATTGCAGCCTATACCAACAAGATCCGTTTTGCAATCTGAGAGCAGTAGTTATGAGTTTTACGCAACAAAACTGTTACATAAAACTCATAACTAAAGTGTCACAAAGGACACTAAACACCCATAAACTACCTATTAACCCCTAAACCGATGCCCTCCTGCATCACAAACACTATATTAAAGTTATTAACCCCTAATATGATGCTCCCGACATCACTGCCACTATTTAAAATTATGAACCCCTATTCCGCTGCTCCCCGACATTGCCGCCACTATAATAAAGTTATTAACCCTTAAACCACTGCCCTCTTGCATAGCAAACACTATTTAAATATTATTAACCCCTAATCTGCCATCCGTCCACATCACCCCCACTATACTAAAGTTATTAACCCCTAATTCCGCCGCTACTATAATAAACCTATTAACCCCTAAACCGAAAACCCCCACAATGAAATATACTAAATAAACCTATAAACCCCTAAACCAAAAGCCCCCACATTGCAATAAACTAATTTAATGTAGTAACCCCTAAACCTAATGCCCCCTAACTTTATATTAAAGTTACAGCTTGGATCACAGCTGTTTAACTCAATTGCCGAAACCACCGTTTGTGGTAATCCAGAGGGGACAAGTACTTTGAGCGAGATACCCACCATCATTATCTCGCTCGAAGTACTTGTCCCCTCTGGATTACCTCAGTCGGCGGTTTCAGCAATTGAGTTAAACAGCTGTGATCCAAGCCGTAACTACGGATCACTGGAGTGATCAAAATTAGGAGCAACGCGTTTCGGCTTTCAGCAGCCTTTCTCAAGCTGCTGAAAGCCGAAACCGGTTGCTCCTAATTTTGATCACTCTAGCGATACGTAGTTACAGCTTGGATCACAGCTGTTTAACTCAATTGCCGAAACCGCCGACTGCGGTAATCCAGAGGGGACAAGTACTTCGAGCGAGATACGCTCCCCACCATCATTGAGGAACAACCACAGACACCTTCCGGTGTAAGTAATTTTGGACACCTTGGCCTAGATTTAGAGTTCGGCGTTAGCCGTGAAAACCAGCGTTAGAGGCTCCTAACGCTGGTTTTAGGCTACCGCCGGTATTTGGAGTCAGTGATTAAAGGGTCTAACGCTCACTTTTCAGCCGCGACTTTTCCATACCGCAGATCCCCTTACGTCAATTGCGTATCCTATCTTTTCAATGGGATCTTCCTAACGCCGGTATTTAGAGTCGTTTCTGAAGTGAGCGTTAGAGCTCTAACGACAAAACTCCAGCCGCAGGAAAATAGCAGGAGTTAAGAGCTTTCTGGGCTAACGCCGGTTCATAAAGCTCTTAACTACTGTACCCTAAAGTACACTAACACCCATAAACTACCTATGCACCCCTAAACCGAGGTCCCCCCACATCGCCGCAACTCGATTACATTTTTTTAACCCCTAATCTGCCGACCGCCACCTACGTTATCCTTATGTACCCCTAATCTGCTGCCCCTAACACCGCCGACCCCTGTATTATATTTATTAACCCCTAACCTGCCCCCCTCAACGTCGCCGCCAGCTACTTACAATAATTAACCCCTAATCTGCCGACCGCAAAGCGCCGCCACCTACGTTATCCTTATGTACCCCTAATCTGCTGCCCCTAACACCGCCGACCCCTATATTATATTTATTAACCCCTAATCTGCCCCCCACAACGTCGCCGACACCTGCCTACACTTATTAACCCCTAATCTGCCGAGAGGACCTGAGCGCTACTATAATAAAGTTATTAACCCCTAATCCGCCTCACTAACCCTATCATAAATAGTATTAACCCCTAATCTGCCCTCCCTAACATCGCCGACACCTAACTTCAATTATTAACCCCTAATCTGACGACCGGAGCTCACCGCTACTCTAATAAATGTATTAACCCCTAAAGCTAAGTCTAACCCTAACACTAACACCTGCGGCTGCGGCTGGAGTTGCCGAAACCGCCGACTGCGGTAATCCAGAGGGGACAAGTACTTCGAGCGAGATACGCTCCCCACCATCATTGAGGAACAACCACAGACACCTTCCGATGTAAGTAATTTTGGACACCTTGGCCTAGATTTAGAGTTCGGCGTTAGCCGTGAAAACCAGCGTTAGAGGCTCCTAACGCTGGTTTTAGGCTACCGCCGGTATTTGGAGTCAGTGATTAAAGGGTCTAACGCTCACTTTTCAGCCACGACTTTTCCATACCGCAGATCCCCTTACGTCAATTGCGTATCCTATCTTTTCAATGGGATCTTCCTAACGCCGGTATTTAGAGTCGTTTCTGAAGTGAGCGTTAGAGCTCTAACGACAAAACTCCAGCCGCAGGAAAATAGCAGGAGTTAAGAGCTTTCTGGGCTAACGCCGGTTCATAAAGCTCTTAACTACTGTACCCTAAAGTACACTAACACCCATAAACTACCTATGCACCCCTAAACCGAGGTCCCCCCACATCGCCGCAACTCGATTACATTTTTTTAACCCCTAATCTGCCGACCGCCACCTACGTTATCCTTATGTACCCCTAATCTGCTGCCCCTAACACCGCCGACCCATGTATTATATTTATTAACCCATAACCTGCCCCCCTCAACGTCGCCGCCAGCTACTTACAATAATTAACCCCTAATCTGCCGACCGCAAAGCGCCGCCACCTACGTTATCCTTATGTACCCCTAATCTGCTGCCCCTAACACCGCCGACCCCTATATTATATTTATTAACCCCTAATCTGCCCCCCACAACGTCGCCGACACCTGCCTACACTTATTAACCCCTAATCTGCCGAGAGGACCTGAGCGCTACTATAATAAAGTTATTAACCCCTAATCCGCCTCACTAACCCTATCATAAATAGTATTAACCCCTAATCTGCCCTCCCTAACATCGCCGACACCTAACTTCAATTATTAACCCCTAATCTGACGACCGGAGCTCACCGCTACTCTAATAAATGTATTAACCCCTAAAGCTAAGTCTAACCCTAACACTAACACCCCCCTAAGTTAAATATAATTTAAATCTAACGAAATTAATTAACTCTTATTAAATAAATTATTCCTATTTAAAGCTAAATACTTACCTGTAAAATAAACCCTAATATAGCTACAATATAAATAATAATTATATTGTAGCTATTTTAGGATTAATATTTATTTTACAGGCAACTTGGTAATTATTTTAACCAGGTACAATAGCTATTAAATAGTTAAGAACTATTTAATAGTTACCTAGTTAAAATAATAACAAAATTACCTGTAAAATAAATCCTAACCTAAGTTATAATTAAACCTAACACTACCCTATCAATAAATTAATTAAATAAAATACCTACAATTACCTACAATTAACCTAACACTACACTATCAATAAATAAATTAAATACAATTGCTACAAATAACTACAATTACATAAACTAACTAAAGTACAAAAAATAAAAAAGAACTAAGTTACAAAAAATAAAAAAATATTTACAAACATAAGAAAAATATTACAACAATTTTAAACTAATTACACCTACTCTAAGCCCCCTAATAAAATAACAAAGACCCCCAAAATAAAAAAATTCCCTACCCTATTCTAAATTAATAAATTTAAAAGCTCTTTTACCTTACCAGCCCTGAACAGGGCCCTTTGCGGGGCATGCCCCAAGAAAATCAGCTCTTTTGCCTGTAAAAAAAAACATACAATACCCCCCCCAACATTACAACCCACCACCCACATACCCCTAATCTAACCCAAACCCCCCTTAAATAAACCTAACACTAAGCCCCTGAAGATCTTCCTACCTTGTCTTCACCATACCAGGTTCACCGATCCGTCCTGGCATCCGGTGCTGAAGAGGTCCAGAAGAGGCTCCAAAGTCTTCCTCCTATCCGGCAAGAAGAGGACATCCGGACCGGCAAACATCTTCTCCAAGCGGCATCTTCGATCTTCTTCCATCCGGTGCGGAGCGGGTCCATCTTGAAGCATCCGACGCGGATCCATCCTCTTCTTCCGGCGTCTCCCGACGAATGACGGTTCCTTTAAGGGACGTCTTCCAAGATGGCGTCCCTCGAATTCCGATTGGCTGATAGGATTCTATCAGCCAATCGGAATTAAGGTAGGAATATTCTGATTGGCTGATGGAATCAGCCAATCAGAATCAAGTTCAATCCGATTGGCTGATCCAATCAGCCAATCAGATTGAGCTCGCATTCTATTGGCAGATCGGAACAGCCAATAGAATGCGAGCTCAATCTGATTGGCTGATTGGATCAGCCAATAGGATTGAACTTGATTCTGATTGGCTGATTCCATCAGCCAATCAGAATATTCCTACCTTAATTCCGATTGGCTGATAGAATCCTATCAGCCAATCGGAATTCGAGGGACGCCATCTTGGAAGACGTCCCTTAAAGGAACCGTCATTCGTCGGGAGACGCCGGAAGAAGAGGATGGATCCGCGTCGGATGCTTCAAGATGGACCCGCTCCGCACCGGATGGAAGAAGATCGAAGATGCCGCTTGGAGAAGATGTTTGCCGGTCCGGATGTCCTCTTCTTGCCGGATAGGAGGAAGACTTTGGAGCCTCTTCTGGACCTCTTCAGCACCGGATGCCAGGACGGATCGGTGAACCTGGTATGGTGAAGACAAGGTAGGAAGATCTTCAGGGGCTTAGTGTTAGGTTTATTTAAGGGGGGTTTGGGTTAGATTAGGGGTATGTGGGTGGTGGGTTGTAATGTTGGGGGGGGGGTATTGTATGTTTTTTTTTACAGGCAAAAGAGCTGATTTTCTTGGGGCATGCCCCGCAAAGGGCCCTGTTCAGGGCTGGTAAGGTAAAAGAGCTTTTAAATGTATTAATTTAGAATAGGGTAGGGAATTTTTTTATTTTGGGGGTCTTTGTTATTTTATTAGGGGGCTTAGAGTAGGTGTAATTAGTTTAAAATTGTTGTAATATTTTTCTTATGTTTGTAAATATTTTTTTATTTTTTGTAACTTAGTTCTTTTTTATTTTTTGTACTTTAGTTAGTTTATGTAATTGTAGTTATTTGTAGCAATTGTATTTAATTTATTTATTGATAGTGTAGTGTTAGGTTAATTGTATGTAATTGTAGGTATTTTATTTAATTAATTTATTGATAGGGTAGTGTTAGGTTTAATTATAACTTAGGTTAGGATTTATTTTACAGGTAATTTTGTTATTATTTTAACTAGGTAACTATTAAATAGTTCTTAACTATTTAATAGCTATTGTACCTGGTTAAAATAATTACCAAGTTGCCTGTAAAATAAATATTAATCCTAAAATAGCTACAATATAATTATTATTTATATTGTAGCTATATTAGGGTTTATTTTACAGGTAAGTATTTAGCTTTAAATAGGAATAATTTATTTAATAAGAGTTAATTAATTTCGTTAGATTTAAATTATATTTAACTTAGGGGGGTGTTAGTGTTAGGGTTAGACTTAGCTTTAGGGGTTAATACATTTATTAGAGTAGCGGTGAGCTCCGCTCGGCAGATTAGGGGTTAATAAGTGTAGGCAGGTGTCGGCGACGTTGAGGGGGGCAGATTAGGGGTTAATAAATATAATATAGGGGTCAGCGGTGTTAGGGGCAGCAGATTAGGGGTACATAAGGATAACGTAGGTGGCGGCGCTTTGCGGTCGGCAGATTAGGGGTTAATTATTGTAAGTAGCTGGCGGCGACGTTGTGGGGGGCAGGTTAGGGGTTAATAAATATAATATAGGGGTCGGCGGTGTTAGGGGCAGCAGATTAGGGTTACATAGGGATAATGTAAGTTGCGGCGGTTTACGGAGCGGCAGATTAGGGGTTAAAAATAATATGCAGGGGTCAGCGATAGCGGGGGCGGCAGATTAGGGGTTAATAAGTGTAAGGTTAGGGGTGTTTAGACTCGGGGTACATGTTAGAGTGTTAGGTGCAGACGTAGGAAGTGTTTGCCCATAGGAAACAATGGGGCTGCGTTAGGAGCTGAACGCTGCTTTTTTGCAGGTGTTAGGTTTTTTTTCAGCTCAAACAACCCCATTATTTCCTATGGGAGAATCGTGCACGAGCACGTTTTTGAGGCTGGCCGCGTCCGTAAGCAACTCTGGTATCGAGAGTTGCATTTGCTGTAAAAATGCTCTACGCTCCTTTTTTGGAGCCTAACGCAGCATTTTTTGGGACTCTCGATACCAGAGTTAATTTTATGGTGCAGCCAGAAAAAAGCCCGCGTAGCGTTAACAGCCCATCTACCGCCAAACTCCAAATCTAGGCCCTTGTTTTTTTAACCTTTCTTGCTGGTGACAAGTCTTTTCTTATCTTCATTTAGGAATCCATTTCCGTGCAATATATCTTTGATACTTTGTTGTTATCTTAAGTGGGTACAAGAGCGAATTGTTCTAAGGAGTGCAATTGTTTGCTACATGCTTCCTAAAGCTCACAATACCCACCAGCACCTGAATCTTGTCAATATCTGTTGTATTGTGTTTTTATACATTATATGAATTGATGGATCTATTAATTTATTTATGAATTTGTATATGCAATATTTTTTTATTTATTTGTGAATTTGTACATGCAGTATTTTAACTGAGTCGTTCATATTTTATTGTGTGTTTTTTATTATTCTGCTTACATTAAAAAACGTACCATTTTAATAGCCATATATATTGTCCTAATCTGCAAGTATCACCTAGTTGGTTTTATATATATATATATTTAAATATCAATTGATTCCTGTAAACTACTTTTTAATATAAATTATAATCATAAGGGCCATATAATTAGTGGGTTTTAAGCTCTTTTTAGCGCCACAGACACCTGATGGTTCAGGTTCCTTTTTAGGAATAAGAGCTGTCTCAATTTACATTTGGGTTTGGAGAAATCCCAATTTATCTGTTGGCTTTACCTACTATATGTGCTAGCGCAGTCAAATTTCTTGTCTTTTTTAGGATGTGATTATCACAATTAAAGTCTGTTACTAGGGGGACATTTATTTTATCTAGTTCCCTTTTGTGGTCCACCTAATTTTTTACCTTATATACCAATAAACTGTCTCTATCTTTAGCGTCTACTTGTTCTTAATCATATGTGAATCATACCCCCTTTCCATAATTTTTGAAACTTAAACCTATATAATTGTCATTCATATCAGATAGAAAGGCATCTAGATCTAATGTGTTCCCTTTCCAAACAAAGAAAATATCATCAATATATCTGTTATATAATACAAGATTTGCACCCAGCCTATGCAGAATGATGAATACCTCCTCCCATTTCCCAAGGAAGAGATTCGCATAGCTGGGTGTGAATCTTGTACCCATTGCCGTACCTTTAGTTTGCAGAATTTTTTTTCCATTGAAAGCAAAATAATTCTGATTAAGAATAAAGTTAATTCCTTTCAATATGAACTCTCTGTTCAATATTTAATGTCATATCTCTTGTCATATAAAGCTCTGTGGCTATTAATCCTAAATTGTGTTGAATGCTGGTATAGAGTGAGGATACATCACATGTACCCATTACATAGTTCTCCTCCTAATTAAGTTGATTTAAATACTTAAGAATGTGTAACGCTCGTGGGATACTCCTCTTTCAGACCAAACTCGGCCAGTAGTCTTGCTATCCCGGCGTCAAGCCAGAATGATAGGGAATATACCAGAGCAGAGAAAGTTAGTGAGATGAGGAAGGCGGCATTCACCACAGGCAGGACAGTCCCCAGCAGCAACAGCAGAGCAGTCCAACGATGAACCACTAGAATGGTCAGGCAGGCAGGGTTGGCAACAGCAAAGCAGTCCAAGGATAAACCACTAGAATGGTCAGGCAGGCAGGGTTTGGCAACAGCAAAGCAGTCCAAGGATAAACCACTAGAATGGTTAGGCAGGCAGGGTTTGGCAACAGCAAAGCAGTCCAGCAGATTGAGGGTTAAGGCAGGTAGAGTAGTCAGACAGGCAGTATTCAGCAACAATAATCAATCAGCAGTTTAAGGGTTAAGGCAGGAGAGTTGGCAGGCAGGTTCAGTAATGGTAATTAGGCACTAGAAAGAACAATCTATCACACCAAGGAGTACACAAAGTAACACCTATACTTGGGCAGTGACAGATCGTTAGGGGAAGTTTAAATAGGCACAGGATTCGCACCACTGAGGTCTGACTGGTATCAGGAGCGTGCAGCGATGACGTCAGCGCCGCAATGTCAGACGATCTGTGAATGTTATTAAATAATATATATATACATATTATTATTTAATATATATAGATGGTTGTATACACCAAATAATTCATTTTATTTGTAAAACTCCAAATGTCACTGTGTGTAATTTAGCACTCACTTCTTTTGAGTACACAGGATACAGCACAACCCTGTGTCCCAATCATCAAAATAAATTGTTTTCAAAGTAATCTTAGAAAAGACAATTGGCCTGGTTAATCTCAGACTGTCATTTCAAAGAAGGGCAAATCACTTCAAAAGAGATGGCCATCTACAGTTTGTATATTATAAATCTTTGATCAGACATAAGATACGCTTCTCCTAATTAAGATAACATTTAAGTTATTTCAAAGAGAAAACCTTTTGTCTCATCATCTAAGTCACAGAAACCCCTCAGATGTGTATACCAAGATGAGTGATAAACTTATCAGACATGGCCTAAATATATGCAAAGATATGGGGCCCCTATTGTGTTTGAATCCACAAATTCTAGACAATGGAAGTTTGGCCATGCAAAAACACATGTTTACAGTGTAGCTATTTTGAATTCAATTATTTTTTATATATAGTTGGTATAATTTTGTTTCATGTAAAACAATGTGTAAAATGCTGGGTTTCATATGAATATGGGAGATTGTGGACCTAAGAAGCAGAGACAAATAACATTCATATTAAATAAATTTTTGCTGAGATTGATAAATATTGCAAATAGATATATGAATGTTTAACATTTCTAACAATTATTTCTTTCATTTCAGGCACCTAGTAAGTACACAGATAATTGGTATTTTAAATAATATCCTATGTGTTTTATGCACTCAAAAAAGTATCATACAGATATGAAATATTAATCTGTATGGGATAATAATCCAATGTAGATATAATTGTGTGAAAACCACATATATTTGCTGATCTCAAAGCATGTATGTGATGTTGAGCGGACGGTTGAAGAAGGAAATTGAATCCAGGATGAAGATATTATAATCCATAAATTGTTTCATAGAAAATATTGTTTAAATGCATTTTATACATTATAAGTGAAATACATTCACATGTGGTTTTAAAATGATCAGGAAAAAATGATACTGTGTGACACATGTAACTTATTAATATAAAGAAATTATGGCATTTTAAATGAACATTTTTTAAGAAATATTTTTACTGTATAGAAACAATTAAAATGAAACTGTTTGTCTGTCTGCTGCCCCCCATGGCCAAAATACAGTATTACAGCTAAAAGGCATTTGGCTGTTAAAAATGAAATTTTCCAGGGCCAATCCGATAAGACCTCCCAGGTGTCCAATGAGATGTTCAGCTAGAAGGGCCTCTCAAACCAATTCACCAGTGATGGTACAGAACAAAAAGGGGTGGGGTTATATCACATGATAAAATCCCAAGCATAGGATAGTAATGAATTGTCTGCTGTCTGTCTGCTAACTGGTAACTGAAATTGGCTGTGTTTGAAATACAGTTACTAAAAGGCATAATAGTTACCCTTAGTTCTCCACATTGCAAAACTTCCCTTTTGTATTCTGAGGTGAAATTTGACCTGTTGAGAAATACTGGGAGCTGAACTATTGATCTGGTCATTTTGTGTAAAGTATAAAAGGTTGCTAAATATAGGTAATATTTAAAAACAAACATTCATTGCTGCTGTAGTTAATAAATTTAAAGAGCATATTTGTATTGTAAAACTAATATTTCATAGCCTGTGTATTTTAAAACTAATCCTTAGTGCTAAGTAATTTATCTTTGCAAATATATATATATTTTAGAATTGGTCTTAATTGTAAGTAACTAACGGCTAGATTTAGAGTTGGGCGGTAGCCGTCAAAACCAGCGTTAGAGGCTCCTAACGCTGGTTTTGGGCTACCGCCGGTATTTGGAGTCAGTCATTAAAGGGTCTAACGCTCACTTTCCAGCCGCGACTTTTCCATACCGCAGATCCCCTTGCGTCAATTGCGTATCCTATCTTTTCAATGGGATCTTTCTAACGCCGGTATTTAGAGTCGTGGCTGAAGTGAGCGTTAGAAATCTAACGACAAAACTCCAGCCGCAGAAAAAAAACAGTAGTTAAGAGCTTTCTGGGCTAACGCCGGTTTATAAAGCACTTAACTACTGTGCTCTAAAGTACACTAACACCCATAAACTATTCAATTTACCCCTAAACCGAGGTCCCCCCACATCGCCGCCACTCGATTAAAATTTTTTAACCCCTAATCTGCCGACCGCACACCGCTGCCACCTACATTATCCATATGAACCCCTAATCTGCTGCCCCTAACACTGCTGACCCCTATATTATATTTATTAACCCCTAATATGCCGCCCCCAACGTCACCGCTACCTACCTACACTTATTAACCCCTAATCTGCCGACCGGACCGCGCCGCTATTATAATAAAGTTATTAACCCCTAATCCGCCTCACTCCCGCCTCAATAACCCTATAATAAATAGTATTAACCCCTAATCTGCCCTCCCTAACATCACCGACACCTAACTTCAAGTATTAACCCCTAATCTGCCGATCGGAGCTCACCGCTACTCTAATAAATTTATTAACCCCTAAAGCTAATTCTAACCCTAACTCTAACACCCCCCTAAGTTAAATATAATTTTATTCTAACGAAATAAATTAACTCTTATTAAATAACTTATTCCTATTTAAAGCTAAATACTTACCTGTAAAATAAACCCTTATATAGCTACAATATAACAAATAATTATATTGTAGCTATTTTAGGATTAATATTTATTTTACAGGCAACTTTGTATTTATTTTAACCAGGTACAATAGCTATTAAATAGTTAATAACTATTTAATAGTTACCTAGTTAAAATAATTACAAAATTACCTGTAAAATAAGTCCTAACCTAAGTTACAATTAAACCTAACACTACACTATCAATAAATTAATTAAATAAACTACCTACAATTATCTACAATTAAACCTAACACTACACTATCAATACATTAATTAAATACAATACCTACAAATAAATACAATTAAATAAACTAACTAAAGTACAAAAAATAAAAAAGAACTAAGTTACAAAAAATAAAAAAATATTTACAAACATTAGAAAAAAATTACAACAATTTTAAACTAATTACACCTACTCTAAGCCCTCTAATAAAATAACAAAGACCCCCAAAATAAAAAAAATGCCCTACCCTATTCTAAATTACAAAAGTTCAAAGCTCTTTTACCTTACCAGCCCTTAAAAGGGCCCTTTGCGGGCATGCCCCAAAGAATTCAGCTCTTTTGCCTGTTAAAAAAAAAAAAACATACAATACCCCCCCCCACATTACAACCCACCACCCACATACCCCTAATCTAACCCAAACCCCCCTTAAATAAACCTGACACTAAGCCCCTGAAGATCTCCCTACCTTGTCTTCACCATGCCAGGTTCACCGATCGGTCCAGAAGAGGGTCCGAAGTCTTGATCCAAGCCCAAGCGGGGGGCTGAAGAGTGACGTCCATCCTCGGGCTGAAGTCTGGATCCAAGCGGCGGCTGAAGAAATCCATCATCGGGCTGAAGTCTTGATCCAAGCGGGCGCTGAAGAAGTCCATCATCGGGATGAAGTCTTCTATGAAGCAGCATCTTCAATCTTCTTTCCTCCGGAGCCATCATCTTTCAGCCGACGCGGAACATCCTCTTCTACCGACGACTACTCGCCAAATGACGGTTCCTTTAAATGACGTCATCCAAGATGGCGTCCGTCGAATTCCGATTGGCTGATAGGATTCTATCAGCCAATCGGAATTAAGGTAGGAAAATTCTGATTGGCTGATGGAATCAGCCAATCAGATTCAAGTTCAATCCGATTGGCTGATCTGATCAGCCAATCAGATTGAGCTTGCATTCTATTGGCTGATCGGAACAGCCAATAGAATGCGAGCTCAATCTGATTGGCTGATCGGATCAGCCAATCGGATTGAACTTGAATCTGATTGGCTGATTCCATCAGCCAATCAGAATTTTCCTATCTTAATTCCGATTGGCTGATAGAATCCTATCAGCCAATCGGAATTTGACGGACGCCATCTTGGATGACGTCATTTAAAGGAACCGTAATTCGGCGAGTAGGCGTCGGTAGAAGAGGATGTTCCGCGTCGGCTGGAAGATGATGGCTCCGGAAGAAAGAAGATTGAAGATGCTGCTTCATAGAAGACTTCATCCCGATAATGTGGGGGGGTATTGTATGTTTTTTTTTACAGGCAAAAGAGCTGAATTCTTTGGTGCATGCCCCGCAAAGGGCCCTTTTATGGGCTGGTAAGGTAAAAGAGCTTTGAACTTTTGTAATTTAGAATAGGGTAGGGCATTTTTTATTTTGGGGGTCTTTGTTATTTTATTAGGGGGCTTAGAGTAGGTGTAATTAGTTTTAAATTGTTGTAATTTTTTTCTAATGTTTGTAAATATTTTTTTATTTTTGTAACTTAGTTCTTTTTTATTTTTTGTACTTTAGTTAGTTTATTTAATTGTATTTATTTGTGGGAATTGTATTTAATTAATTTATTTATTGATAGTGTAGTGTTAGGTTTAATTGTAGATAATTGTAGGTATTTTATTTAATTAATTTATTGATAGTGTAGTGTTAGGTTTAATTGTAACTTAGGTTAGGATTTATTTTACAGGTAATTTTGTTATTATTTTAACTAGGTAACTATTAAATAGTTATTAACTATTTAATAGCTATTGTACCTGGTTAAAATAATTACAAAGTTGCCTGTAAAATAAATATTAATCCTAAAATAGCTACAATATAATTATAATTTATATTGTAGCTATATTAGGGTTTATTTTACAGGTAAGTATTTAGCTTTAAATAGGAATAAGTTATTTAATAAGAGTTAATTTATTTCGTTAGAATAAAATTATATTTAAGTTAGGGGGGTGATAGGGTTAGGGTTAAAATTAGCTTTAGGGGTTAAAACATTTATTAGAGTAGCGGTGAGCTCCGATCGGCAGATTAGGGGTTAATACTTGAAGTTAGGTGTCGGCAATGTTAGGGAGGGCAGATTAGGGGTTAATACTATTTCTTCTAGGGTTATTGAGGCGGGAGTGAGGCAGATTAGGGGTTAATACATTTATTATAGTAGCGCTCAGGTCCGGTCGGCAGATTAGGCGTTAATAAGTATAATTAGGTGGAGGCGACGTTGGGGGCGGCAGATTAGGGGTTAATAAATATAATATAGGGGTCGGCGATGTTAGGGCAGCAGATTAGGGGTACATAGGGATAATGTAGGTGGCGGGGGTGTACGGAGCGGCAGATTAGGGGTTAAAAATAATATGCAGGGGTCAGCGATAGCGGGGGCGGCAAATTAGGGGTTAATAAGTGTAAGGTTAGGGGTGTTTAGACTCGGGGTACATGTTAGAGTGTTAGGTGCAGACGTAGGAAGTGTTTCCCCATAGGAAACAATGGGGCTGCGTTAGGAGCTGAACGCGGCTTTTTTGCAGGTGTTAGGTTTTTTTTCAGCTCAAACAGCCCCATTGTTTTCTATGGGGGAATCGTGCACGGGCACGTTTTTGAAGCTGGCCGCGTCCTTAAGCACCGCTGGTATCGAGAGTTGCAGTGGCGTTAAATTATGCTCTACTCTCCCTTTTTGGAGCCTAACGCACTGAAAACCCAGCCATTCTGTGAACTCTAAATACCAGCGGTATTTAAAAGGTGCGGGGGAAAAAAAGCACGCGTAGCTAACGCACCCCTTTGGCCGCAAAACTCTATATCTAGGCGTTAGAATTTATTTCAGCTTAGATAAATTGGCATAGGAGTTTGGTTGTTGGCACAAATAATATATACAATTTCTGATGTTTTAAATTGAAATTATATAAAATAAATTGTGGCTATAATATAGCTGATTGTACTTTTTGAATATTAGTGGCTCAGATTTCGGGTATCTTATGGTATTTTAAATGCAACTCTGATTTGAGAGACTATTGTGAATATGGCAACTTTTATGATCTTTGCATAGCATATTATAATAGTTTAAATGTGTATAGTATTCATATGTGGTTTCCTACAAATATATTTCAATGTGTCTATAAATTTTAACTAATAAAAGGAACTTAGGAATTTACATTAATTTTATTTTTTCGTATATGCATTTATTGGGGTTTTATTTTAAAGAATAATTATTAAATATATTGTGTTATAGCCCGGCCATATACTGACAGCACGCATCTGAGGCAACACTGCCTCTGGCAACGAGCATGGAAGGAGATGCCGCGCCCCTAGCAATGGCTAGAGCGGTGCCACGTGACATAGTCTCCCTCTCAAAGGTTCCCTCCGGGAACCAGACTCAGTCTCAAAGGATAAGCAGCATGGAATCTGGAGACCAGAGATGGAGCATGTACATCACGGGCTGGAACCCAGGAACAATCTGCCATGGAGTAGCCCTTCCAATGAATCAGATACTGCTGTTGTCTGAGCCTGTATCTGGAGTCCAGGATCTTAGCTACCTTATATTCGGGGTCACCACGGATCAGGAGTGGAGGAGGAGGAGGATGAGCCGGGTATATCTATTCTTGATGTAAGGTTTAAGTAGTGAGATGTGGAAGACTGGATGTATGCGTAGGGTTTTGGCAAGGCCACTTTGTAGGCAACAGGAGACAGTCTTTTCAGGACCTTGAAGGACCGATAAACCTAGGCCCCAATTTGTGAGAGGGTTGACGTATACGAATATTTCGAGTAGAGATCCAAACACGTTCACCCACTGAAATGGCACGTATAGAAGCCCTATGACGATCAGCAAATTTCTTATATCTAGAGACAGCAGAACCCAGCTGAGAGCGAATACGTGGCTAGTGAGTGGTGATTTCAGTGATGTGTCGGTCTGCGGCAGCGACCCCAGTGGACTGAGCTGAAAGAGGGAAGACAGGAGGTTGATACCCTGCTGTGACTTGAAACGGAGAACATCGAAGAGAAGAGTGCCAATGAGTGTTTCTTGCCAGCTCATCTAGGGGTAGCAACTCAGACCAGTTGGTATGGCGAGCGTTGACAAAGGCTCTAAGGTAGGCTTCGAGATCCTGGTTTGTTCTCTCAGCTAGTCCATTGGTCTGAGGATGGTAGCCACACGACAAGGAAACAGTGGTTCCAATCAACTTACAAAAGGCTCTCCAGATGGTGGAGATGAACTGTGGACCTCTGTCAGAAACAATATTCACAGGAATGCCATGAAGTTGTACCATATGCAAGAGAAAAAGGGACGATAATTCTTGCGCAGAAGGCAGTTTGGTTAGGGGTACGAAGTGAGCCAGTCTGGAAAAGCGGTCCACCATAACATAGATAACTGTATGGTGGTCGGAAGAAGGAAGGTCCACAATGTAGTCCATGTTATATGTGTCCATGGTTGTTTGGGAATGGACAATGGTTGGAGCAAGCCGGGAGGCAAAGATCAAGGAGTCTTGTTGGCAGCACAAATTGTGCAGGCTTTCATATAATCCTGAGTGTCAGACTTCATAGTAAGCCACCAAACATGTTGAAAAAGACGCTTGAAAGTCCTAGTCGAACCAGGATGCCCTGAGAGTTTGCTATCATGAGCCCAGGCTAGCACAGGGATACGCAGGTTCAGGGGTACAAAGAGGATATCGGAGGCCATGGGGGCACCAGGAGGTTTTCTAGACTGAGCACGTTGCAATCTTTGCAGAAGGGTGGTATTGAGTTGAGCAACCACACAGGAGGGGGGTATGATGTGTTCAATAGGAGCTTCTGAGGAATCACTTGAGTGAGGGAACTGACAGGAAAGGGTGCCCGCCTTCTTGTTCTTGGTCACAGTAAGATAAGAGACCACAAAGTTAAAATAGGAAAAGAACAAGGCCCACCTTTTCCTGTTGAAGACTGAGTCGATGAGCAGTCTCTAGGTAAGTCAGATTCTTGTGATCGGTGAGAATCTGAATAGGATTGGCGGTGCCCTCTAACCAATGACGCCATTCAGTCAAGGCCATCTTAATGTCTAAGAGTTCACGATTACCCACATCGTTGTTTCTCTCAGCAGGAGTAAAGCGTTTAGAGCAAAAGGTTACAGGGTGTGACTTGGAAGTCAAAGGGTCCCTTTGGGTAAGAACAGCTCCAGCCCCTATCTCAGAGGCATCAACCTCTAAAGTGAACTGTAGGTCAGGATCAGGATGGTGGAGCACATGAGCTGAATAGAAAGCCTTTTTCAGACAAGAGAAGGCATTTATGGCCTCAGGAGGCCAACGTTTACAGTTTTTGTTCCATTTTGTCAATTCATTGAAAGGAGCGACTGTTTGAGAAAAGTTCTTTATAAACTTGCTGTAATAATTGGAGAATCCCAAGAACCTCTGAAATTCCTTTAAAAGAGGCAGGTTGAGGCCATTCCAGAACTGGGGTGAGTTTAGCAGGATCCATGGCAAAACCCTCCTTCGAGATGACATAACCAAGGAATTGGATCTGAATCTGATCAAACTCACATTTTTCTAGCTTGGCTACCAAAGAATTGTCTCTGAGACGAAGAAGCACCTGTCTCATGTGCCTATGATGCTCCTCTAAAGTGGAAGAGAAAACAAGAATATCACCCAGATAAACAATGACAGTGCGGTTGAGGAGGTCACGGAAGACATCGTTGACAAATGCCTGGAAGACCGCAGGAGCGTTACACAGCCCAAAGGGGATTACGAGATATTAGTAATGCCCTGATCGTGTGTTAAAGGCGGTCTTCCATTTGTGGCCTGGATAGATGCGAATCAGATTGTATGCCCCACGTAAGTCCAATTTGGTGAAAAAGCGAGCATCAGGGAGTGAGACGTACATTTCGGTGATCAATGGTATGGGATAGCGATTCTTGATGGTTATGTTGTTCAAGGCCCTGTAGTCAATGCAGGGTCTGAGCCCACCATCCTTCTTACTGACAAAAAAGAAGCCAGCCCCAACAGGAGAGGAGGAAGGGCGAATGAAACCTTTAGCTAGGTTCTCTTGGATGTACTCCTCCATGGATTTGGTTTCAGCCTTGGAGAGTGGATAAGTCCTCCCTTTAGGAAGCGGGGCTTCGGGAGAGAGATCAATCTTGCAATCATAAGGACGGTGGGGTGGCAGCACGTCGGTTGCTTTTTTCTCAAACACATCCGCGAAGTCTTTGTATACTGAAGGAAGGTTTGAAGTAGTCTGTATACTGGCTATGGGAATATGGGGCAGAGGAATGACTTTAGCAAGGCAGGAGTGGAAACAGGAGGTACCCCAGGAGGCCAGTTGTCCCTTAGCCCAGTCGAACTGTGGATTGTGTACCCGAAGCCAAGGAAGACCAAGGATGATAGGCTGTGCTGTGGAATGAATTACCTCAAACTACAGCTGTTCAATGTGGAGGACGCCCACAGTCAGGGTCAGGGATGCTGACTCAAAATGGATCACGCCTGAACCAAGGGTAACAGGTACCATGATCTGAGAGGAGTGAGGGGATTTAGTTGAGATCATGCTTAGAGGTACCCCTGTGTTATCCCCTAAGCATTGGCTTTTCCCAGCCGAATGTCACAGTCCTTTAGTTGGTGGGTGTTAGATGTACAATAAAAACATAGTCTCAGTCTCCTTCTTCTCTGCCTTTCAGACTCTGAAGGTTTGAAGGAGGAGAGATCCATGGGTTCCTCTACTGAGGTAACTGGAGCTGCAGAAGGGGTAGTGGATGCTGCCGAAACTGGGCGAATAGGAGGACAGTAGGGAAGGACGCTCCTTGTTCTGTCTCTTTTGGCTTGTCTTTCCTGAAAGCGAGAGTCCAGATTGATACAAAGCGCTAGAAAGTCATCCAAAGAAGAAGGAATATCACGATAAGTGAGTTCATCTTTGATGCGTTCATGGTGACCCCTCCTAAAGGCTGCCTTGAGAGCACTGCCATCCCAAGTAGTTTCAAGTGCCAAGGTGCGGAACTCGATGGCAAATTGTGCCACAGGAGAGAATATTCCATAGCAGAGGTACGGCCAGAAGTCCCAAACACAGAAGATAAAGCAGAAATGAAATCATCAGTATCATTCAGGAGTGGAGCATTCTGTTCCAAAATTGGAGAGACCCAGGCTAGGGCCTTGTCCTTTTAGCAAGGAAATAATAAAGGTGACCCTTGACTGGTGAGACTTAAAGGTGTGAGCATCATTGTGGAAGTGCAGCCTGCATTGGTTTAGAAATTCCCTGCAATCAGTAGTACCATCATACTTGTCAGGCAAGGGTATCCGGGATATACTTTCAGAAGCAGAGGAAGAATTCACAGTACTAGGAGTAGGGGCTGGTGGTGTAGTAACAGGAGCAGCATCCCTCACTACAACTAGTAAGGAGAGTTGAGCAGTAATAGCCTCTAACTTGGAGTCCATATTCTGCAACTGTATGGTATGGGTTCCCAACATCTGTCCCTCATCTGGCTGCATGGCCCAAGTATAATGTAATGCTCATGGGATACTCCTCTATCAGACCAAACTCGGCCAGTAGTCTAGTTATCCCTGCGTCAAGCCGGAATGATAGGGAATATCCCAGAGCAGAGAAAGTTAGCGAGATGAGGAAGGCGGCACTCACCACAGGCAGGACAGTCCCCAGCGGCAACAGCAGAGCAGTCCAAGGATGAACCACTAGAATGGTCAGGCAGGCAGGGTTTGGCAACATCAAAGCAGTCCAAGGATAAACCACTAGAATGGTCAGGCAGGCAGGGTTTGGCAACATCAAAGCAGTCCAAGGATAAACCACTAGAATGGTCAGGCAGGCAGGGTTTGGCAACAGCAAAGCAGTCCAGCAGATAGAGGGTTAAGGCAGGTAGAGTAGTCAGACAGGCAGGTTCAGAAACAGTAATTAATCCAGCAGTTTAAGGGTTAAGACAGGTAGAGTAGTCAGACAGGCAGTATTCAGCTACAGTAATCAATCAGCAGTTTAAGAATTAAGGCAGGAGAGTAGTCAGGCAGGCAGGTTCAGTAACGGTAATTAGGCACTAGAAAGAACGATCTGTCACACCCAGGAGTACACAAAGTAACACCTATACTTGGGCAGTGACAGATCGTTTGGGGAAGTTTAAATAGGAGCAGGATTCGTGCCCCTGAGGTCTGAGCGCCATCAGGAGCGTGTGTCGATGACGTCAGCGCTGCACGCATCTGAGCTGACACTGCCCCTGGCAACGAGCAGGGAAGGAGATGCCGCGCCCCTAGCAACAGCTAGAGCAGTGCGGCATGACAGAATGTTAGTAGTATCTTTAAGATATGATGGTAAACATTTTGCATAATTTTGCAAAAATCTATCTATATATTGGGATACATTGGAATTAACAGATCCAATGCCCGATATGATCTGTCTCCCAGTAGGATTATCTAGATCTATGAATTTTCGGTAGGTAATTAAAAAAATGGGATTTTAAGGAATTTAGGACCAAGAAAGTCATATTCTTGTTTTTAGAATAATGCCTTTGTCTTTTGACTCATCTAGAACCTTAGATCAGTGTTTTTCAACCAGTGTGCCGTGGCACACTAGTGTGCCATGAGAGATCCTCAGGTGTGCCACGGCAGACTGACAACAGTGTGACATATTTTTTAAACTTTGCTTGTTTTTTACTCCCAGTGCAGGGGTAGTTTGTAGGAGGCATGGCATAACAGCACAATACATACAGTATGTGTGTGTTTGTGTGTATGTGTATATATATATATATATATATATATATATATATATATATATATATATATATATATATATATATATATATATATATGCTGTATTAGGCTACAATGTGTGATTTTTTTTTAAATTTTGGGATGGTGGTGTGCCACAGGATTTTTTTATGTAAAAAAGTGTGCCACGGCAAAAAAAGGTTAAAAATCACTGCCTTAGATAGTCTTGCCAAAAATGTTTTTGTTAGATCTAGTTTTAATTCTTTGTATGTTTCCAGATCATCCAATAGTCTGTTGGCTTCTTCCACATATTTTACAGTCTCTTATACTACCACTCCCCTTTCCTTATCGGCTGGCTTTATTGTCAATTCCTTTTTATTTTGGAGGTCTTTATTATTTAATTTTCTTTCCTCATTATATTTTTTACAGTATATTTATTTAATTTCACCTTTTAGATTTATTTTTGTACCATTTTTTTTTCATTTAATGGATAGAATTTAGACTTTAATTTCAAGTCTGTGCGTTTCATCTCATGCATATTAGTTTCTCCACTAATGTATTCCCTATTTCCTATTAGATTTCTTTCTATTGTATTTTTAGCAAAATATATTTTTAAAGTTAATTTTCTAATGAACTGACTTACATGCGTTAAATTTATTCCAGTCTTGCTGTAGGGGAAAAGCTTAAACCCTTCCCTAGTTAGTTCTTTACTGCTTAAATTAAATATCCTATATGTAGGTCCTATCTTGTTCTCTTTAAAACTCTTTCCCACTCTTCCTCCTCTTGATCTCTCTGTTTCTTTTTCTTAATGGTGGACCATTTTGTGTCAACATACTTCTTAATATTCCGGGTCCTTGGGGGCTCCTCTCTAAAAAATGGTTGGTCATCACTCCTATTCATATTATGTTCTTTATTCAGCTCATTGAATCTATTAGTACTTTCAATTTTCCATTCAGTCTTTTGATTTTTTTTTCTCTCCATATGTAATCCTCCAAGTATTATATCTCTCATTAAAATCCCTGTATTTATCTTTATAACAACATGAATCCCTTTCTTCTCTCTTATGATACCATCTGACATATTTCTACTAGAATCCATCACCACGTGTTCATAGTTCCTCCTTGTACCATCATATATAACACTATTCCATTTATCAGACATAATTCTTCTGTAGCCTCTTTTGATTTGTTTGTGGTTCTTTCTTTTATTATAATGCCTTTTGTAATTTTAATAATTATTCCAGTCATTCCTAGGATAATTATATCTTACTTGTGTGGGTATTATTTTCCCATATTCCTTGAGGTTCTTGGAGTTGTGTTCCCACCTCATCTCCTGTTAGTCCCTGGGTGCTATCTTCTTCCTCAGTTTGAATATCCCTAACCATGTCTAAATAGTCACCTTCATCCCTGCTATATTTTCTCTATTTAACTACTTGTAGTTCTTTATTTAATCTTCATTTTTAATTATAGATATATTATTCCATATCTGTTCCAATAAGTCTTCCCTTGATCTTTTTAGATTATCAATTAGAGTTAGTGATGCCTTTTCTAAGGCTTCATCCCACTCATTCTGGTAATTACTTTTAAGTTCAAATTAGTAGGGTAATTCATAGTCTTAGATATGCCAGTCTCTTGACCAATTAGGTAGTAAAATGTAATGAGTTATTTTGATTGCTTTTATAATAATGTGGTCTCTGTTTCAGCCAAGTACCCTGGAACTGTGGCAACAGTTTACTTGGGAACAGCTTTATTTTTGTTAAATTGTTCATTTCAAGGCTCATAAATACTGACCTTGCGGGGTAAATACAAGTTTGCAGACATGGAAAAAGGGATCAGTGAATGTCAGTATTTTTTAAAATTTGATTGCTTAAATATAAGTTAAACATTGAAAATGATATGTGAGCATTCGGTGACTTCCGTTTGGGGTGGAGCTTTGGATACAGGTTGCTCTGCATCTCCGCTGAGACGGCAAGCTTGAAAATCGTTTATACCACGCCATTAGCCCATTTGCCCACTGTGTTTCGAGGGTAGGATTAGGCGGCCAGTCTTAGCAAAGACCAGAGTGAAGGAAGTCTTTCTTAGCCGATATTGGCTGGCAGTGGACACAGCATCACCTTGCCTGCAAGAAGAGTTTGGAATCAGAGGTATCAAAGCCCGTTGCTGGGGGCGTGCTTTGTTGCAAGGATTTGCTGAATGTGTGCTGGTCCCGGGCCTGGCAATCTGAAGCACCAACATAGGAGAAGTGACATCCGCTCCAACTCAGTGAAAGGGGTACTCTTAGCTGTTGGGATCAGCAGCGTGTCTCAAAGGAGGTTGTTATATACCAGTCCCTGAAATCTAAACCCCACAGAGCCGCTTGAAGGCTGGAGCGTTCTTTGGATGTATCTGTTACTTCTTAAAAATATCGAGAACGCTGGCTAGACAAAGCCTTGGTAAAGCCTGTTTCTTTTGTTTTTCTGTGACTCTTAGCTACAGGTCTTGGCCTGTCTAAAACACTGTTGGCTCTTTGAACAAGGGACTTCCACATATCTCGTTTGTCTCAATCTGGAATTTAAAGGACCCAAGAAGGACTTTTAGTTCTTATTATGCCCTTATTGCCTGTATATGGCTGACCCCTTGGACAGTCCTGAAGTTGATAATTCTTCCTAGGTTTTAGCTCAGCATATAACCTTGTTATATATACGCTAATGTTTGTTGTATATTTCTAGAGATGGTTGTAGCTTTTTGCTACACAAAACAGGATACGTGGGTATTTAGTATATTTAAATTGTATCATGCTTAGATACTATTTTCCAACTATAGGATATACTTTTTTTTTTTACTACTAGGTTCGGTATAAATAATTGTACATATTTACATTGATAATTGATATAGACCTAACTGTTGATATATAACCTAAAGCTAAATTGGTGTTCTCTTTCATTTTGGTATCTATAGTATATCTTTATTTGTTAAAAGCAAAAGAAGAAGAAAAAAAGGAGTAGAGGGGAGGAAGGTTCTAAAGAGGAGGGGAAGGGGAGAGAAAAAGAAAAAGAAAAAATGGAGATTCTGTTACCTCTTGGTTTACAAAATATAACTGGAATTGCATGTTACTGCTTTCTGCACTAATCTTTAATCACGTTCAATAATCTGCTGGTAAGATCAACTAGGCTTGTGATCTCCTCTCATTCTTAGGGTCCTCTGTTTTCTGTTTTCTTACGGCTAGATTTAGAGTTTTGTCGGTAAGGACCCACGTAGCTAACGCCGGCTTTTTTCTGGCCGCACCATAAAAATAACTCTGGTATTGAGAGTCCACATAAAGGCTGCGTTAGGCTCCAAAAAAGGAGCGTAGAGCATATTTAACGCAGCTTCAACTCTCGATACCAAAGTTGCTTACGGACGCGGCCAGCCTAAAAAACGCGCTCGTGCACGATTCCCCCATAGGAAACAATGGGGCTGTTTGAGCTGAAAAAAAACCTAACACCTGCAAAAAAGCCGCGTTCAGCTCCTAATGCAGCCCCATTGTTTGCTATGCGGAAACACTTCCTACGTCTGCACCTAACACTCTAACATGTACCCCGAGTCTAAACACCCCTAACCTTACACTTATTAACCCCTAATCTGCCGCCCCCGCTATCGCTGACCCCTGCATATTATTATTAACCCCTAATCTGCCGCTCCGTAAACCGCCGCAACTTACATTATCCCTATGTACCCCTAATCTGCTGCCCTAACATCGCCGACCCCTATATTATATTTATTAACCCCTAATCTGCCCCCCACAACGTCGCCTCCACCTGCCTACACTTATTAACCCCTAATCTGCCGACCGGACCTGAGCGCTACTATAATAAAGTTATTAACCCCTAATCCGCCTCACTAACCCTATAATAAATAGTATTAACCCCTAATCTGCCCTCCCTAACATCGCCGACACCTAACTTCAATTATTAACCCCTAATCTGCCTACTGGAGCTCACCGCTATTCTAATAAATGTATTAACCCCTAAAGCTTAGTCTAACACTAACACCCCCCTAAGTTAAATATAATTTACATCTAACGAAATTAATTATCTCTTATTAAATAAATTATTCCTATTTAAAGCTAAATACTTACCTGTAAAATAAATCCTAATATAGCTACACTATAAATTATAATTATATTATAGCTATTTTAGGATTAATATTTATTTTACAGGAAACTTTGTAATTATTTTAACCAGGTACAATAGCTATTAAATAGTTAATAAATATTTAATAGTTACCTAGTTAAAATAATAACAAAATTACCTGTAAAATAAATCCTAACCTAAGTTACAATTAAACCTAACACTACACTATCATTAAATTAATTAAATAAAATATCTACAATTACCTACAATTAAACCTAACACTACACTATCAATACATTAATTAAATACAATATCTACAAATAACTACAATGAAATAAACTAACTAAAGTACAAAAAATAAAAAAGAACTAAGTTACAAAAAATATAAAAATATTTACAAACATAAGGAAAATCTTACAACAATTTTAAACTAATTACACCTACTCTAAGCCCCCTAATAAAATAACAAAGCCCCCCAAAATAAAAAATGCCCTACCCTATTCTAAATTACTAAAGTTCAAAGCTCTTTTACCTTACCAGCCCTTTGCGGGGCATGCCCCAAGAAGTTCAGCTCTTTTGCCTGTAAAAAAAAACATACAATACCCCCCCCCCAACATTACAACCCACCAACCACATACCCCTAATCTAACCCAAACCCCCCTTAAATAAACTTAACACTAAGCCCCTGAAGATCATCCTACCTTGTCTTCACCATACCAGGTTCACCGATCCGTCCTGGCTCCAAAATCTTCATCCAACCCAAGCAGGGGCTGGCGATCCATCTTCCGGCGGCTGAAGAGGTCCAGAAGAGGCTCCAAAGTCTTCATCCTATCCGGGAAGAAGAGTAGATCTGGACCGGCAACCATCATCTTCCAAGCGGCATCTTCTATCTTCATCCGATGAGGACCGGCTCCATCCTGAAGACCTCCACCGCGGACCCATCTTCATCCGGCGACGTCCAACTGAAGAATGACGGTTCCTTTAAGGGACGTCATCCAAGATGGCGTCCCTCGAATTCCGATTGGCTGATAGGATTCTATCAGCCAATCGGAATTAAGGTAGGAATATTCTGATTGGCTGATGGAATCAGCCAATCAGAATCAAGTTCAATCCGATTGGCTGCTCCAATCAGCCAATCAGATTGAACTCACATTCTATTGGCTGTTCCGATCAGATTTTATGTTTGTAAATATTTTTTTATTTTTTGTACTTTAGTTAGTTTATTTCATTGTAGTTATTTGTAGGTATTGTATTTAATTTATTTATTGATAGTGTAGTGTTAGGTTTAATTGTAGCTATTTTATTTAATTAATTTATTGATAATGTAGTGTTAGGTTTAATTGTAACTTAGGTTAGGATTTATTTTACAGGTAAATTTGTAATTATTTTAACTATTTTAGCTATTAAATAGTTCTTAACTATTTAATAGCTATTGTACCTGGTTAAAATAAATACAAAGTTACCTGTAAAATAAATATTAATCCTAAAATAGCTATAATATAATTATAATTTATGTTGTAGCTATATTAGGATTTATTTTACAGGTAAGTATTTAGCTTTAAATAGGAATAATTTATTTAATAAGAGTGAATTAATTTCGTTAGATTAAAATTATATTTAATTTAGGGGGGTGTAAGTGTTAGGGTTAGACTTAGCTTTAGGGGTTAATACATTTATTAGAATAGCGGCGAAATTCGGTCGGCAGATTAGGGGTTAATAATTGAAGTTAGGTGTCGGCGATGTTAGGGAGGGCAGGTTAGGGGTTAATAAATATAATATAGGGGTCGGCGGTGTTAGGGGCAGCAGATTAGGGGTACATAGCTATAATGTAGCTGGCGGCTCTTTGCGGTCAGCAGATTAGGGGTTAATTATTGTAGGTAGGTGGCGGCGATGTTGTGGGGGGCAGGTTAGGGGTTAATAAATATAATATAGGGGTCGGCGATGTTAGGGCAGAAGATTAGGGGTACATAGGGATAATGTAGGTGGCAGCGGTGTGCAGACGGCAGATTAGGGGTTAATAAGTGTAGGTAGCTGGCGGCGACGTTGTGGGGGGCAGATTAGCGGTTAATAAATATAATATAGGGGTCGGCGGTGTTAGGGGCAGCAGATTAGGGTTACTTAAGGATAACGTAGGTGGCGGTAGGCAGATTAGGGGTTAAAAAAATGTAATCGAGTTGCGGCGATGTGGGGGGACCTCGGTTTAGGGGTACATAGGTAGTTTATTGGTGCTAGTGTACTTTAGAGTACAGTAGTTAAGAGGTTTATGAACCGGCGTTAGCCCAGAAAGCTCTTAACTACTGACATTTTTCTGCGGCTGGAGTTTTGTCGTTAGATTTCTAACGCTCACTTCAGACATGACTCTAAATACCGGAGTTAGAAAAATCCCATTGAAAAGATAGGATACGCAATTTACGTAAGGGGATCTGCGGTATGGAAAAGTCGCGGCTGAAAAGTGAGCGTTAGACCCTTTTTTGAGTGACTCCAAATACCGGAGGTAGCCTAAAACCAGCGTTAGGAGCCTCTAACGCTGGTTTTCACGGCTACCCCCAAACTCAAAATCTAGGCCTTAGAGTTGGTTAAGGTTAATACAAGGCTCGTAATAAAATTATAGGGAAATTATTTTTTTGCACTCTCACACTTACGCAAGAAGGTTTGTTTGTTTTTGCCCCCTCAAGTAGGTCACTATATTTTGACAGAGCGCTTCATCACTTGAAGCGAATTACACCACTTTTTTTTTTTTTTTTCGGCACTTCCTGTAAATGGAAAAGTTTGTCACTCAAGTAAAACAAAATTCACCTCAAATGCCGCCAAAAGTAAAAGATAAAAAAAACAGAACAACAGATGTTAGTACTGACTTTCCAGTAGAGACCATTCCAATTGCATTTGATTCCCAGACATTGATTACTCAGTTAACTGATCTTTTCTCTCCACAATTTGACCTGATCAAAAAAGAACTATCTACTATCTCGACAGAATTGGTCTCATTTTCAGCAGAGGTCAAACAATTTGCTACTAGAATAACTGAAGCGGAAAACCACATATCAGACCTAGAGGATTTAGTTAATTCTCAGGAAAATAAAATACAGAAACAGGATTCTAAAATACAGAATATGCAGGACCGCCTAGAGGATCTGGAAGATTGCTCTAGACATAATAATGTCAGGATAGTTGGATTGCCAGAAACACTTGAATACTAAGATTTATTAAATTTTACTTCCACTACCCTACAAAAAATTCTAGGGTTCCCTGTCCAACGTATTCCTCTCTCTGTCGAGAGAGCTCATAGAATTGGTTTTAAGACAACAGAAGTGAATAATAGAAATAGGATGTGTATATTTAAACTCTTGAATTTTCAAGATAAAGTTGATTTGTTTAGGCTTTACAGAAATCATGACGCACTTATGATTGGTAACAAAAAGATTTTGCTTTTCCAAGATTTTTTAGCAGAGTCCGCCCTCAAAAGAAAGCGTATGGCCCCATTTTGTACCCAACTGATTAATAAAGGTCTGAACACACGTATGCTTTACCCCGTAATAATCATAGTAGAAGATAAGGGAAAGAGAATTACTCTTAATAATGTTACAGAAGCTAAAGATTTAATTTCCTCGCTTGGGTAGAGGGTAGCTGGAGTTAGTCTCCGATAGAATGAAGTATTGTTTATGTATCCTTGGTGTTTTTTCTTATATGGCTTAGTATATTTAATTATAACGGTTTTAATCTCTCTTTTTTTTCTCTACTCTCTTCTCTCCCTCTCCTCCTTCCCCTTACTCCCTACCAGATTTTAACAATTGTTCCTAGGATAATGTTGTACTTCTCATATGGTAATAAATGAGAAATTCAATATCCTCTCTTGGAATGTGGGAGGAATAACTTCTCCAATGAAGCGGAAACTCATAATTAAACATTTAGCCAAATTTAAACCTGACATAGTATTTTTACAAGAAACACATCTCAAGGCTACATAAATAAGCAAATTAAGAAATAAATGGGTGGGAGAAGTTATCTCCTCTCCGGGTGTAAATAGGAAATGTGGGGTAGCCATCCTTCTTCATAAAAGTTTAGATTATAAAATTATTAAGATTGAGAGAGATCCAGAGTCAAGTTACATTATACTTTAGATACAAATTAATGACATTGACCTCATATTATGTAGCATTTATGGCCCAAATGGTTTTAGCTTAACATTTTGGGAAAAAATGAAAGGTAAATTATTTCCTTATATAAATAGTAATCTTATTTTAGGAGGGGATTTTAATTTATCACCTTCCCCGGAAATAGACAGACTCTCTAAGAAGAATCTGAAAGACTACACTAAGAGTTCTAAATATTTTAAAAATGTTTGTTATAAATTAAAATTAGTTGATATATGGAGAATCGTGGGCGCGATCCGATAAACGGTGTAGTTTGCGGCGCAAGCGAGGGAACCCGCGTCGCCCGCAGTTTCAGCTCGCAACTCGAGCTATCCCATATACGGCGCCGTCAGATGCTAACGTGCCGTAAGTCGGATAAACCAGCGATGTCCAGAAATCTGCGCAAGTACAAATTTCTGGCGTCGCCTGTGACTTGCGCCATGTTAGAAACTGCCGGCGCCTACAAAAATTGACTAAAGTCTAAATCACTTGCACTGTCTAACACGCCTCCCTAACATGACCGACACTTCTAACCCTCTATCCGCTATCCCCCCCCCTCACTATCCTAACAATAAAATATGTATTAACCCCTAAACCGCCGCTCCCGGAGCCCGCCGCAACCTAATAAAGTTATTAACCCCTAAACCGCCGCCAGCTATATTAAATCTATAACCCCCTAAAGTAAGCCCCTACCCCGCCGCTATCTATTTTAAAATTATTAACCCCTAATCTAATCCCCCTACCCCGCCGCCATCTATATTAAATTATTTAACCCCTAAAATACTAAACTATCCCTACCACTAAACCTAAGTCTACCCTACAAATAGCCCTGAAAAGGGCTTTTTGCGTGGCATTGCCCCAAAGTAACAGCTCTTTTGCCAGCCCTTAAAAGGGCTTTCTTTCATGTAATTAGCAAGAGTACATGAGCTAGTGACGTATGGGATATACATTCCTACCAGGAGGGGCAAAGTTTCCCAAACCTCAAAATGCCTATAAATACACCCCTCACCACACCCACAAATCAGTTTTACAAACTTTGCCTCCTATGGAGGTGGTGAAGTAAGTTTGTGCTAGATTCTACGTTGATATGCGCTCCGCAGCAGGTTGGAGCCCGGTTTTCCTCTCAGCGTGCAGTGAATGTCAGAGGGATGTGAGGAGAGTATTGCCTATTTGAATTCAATGATCTCCTTCTACGGGGTCTATTTCATAGGTTCTCTGTTATCGGTCATAGAGATTCATCTCTTACCTCCCTTTTCAGATCGACCATATACTCTTATTTATATACCATTACCTCTGCTGATTTTCGTTTCAGTACTGGTTTGGCTTTCTACAACATGTAGATGAGTGTCCTGGGGTAAGTAAGTCTTATTTTCTGTGACACTCTAAGCTATGGTTGGGCACTTTTTTATAAAGTTCTAAATATATGTATTCAAACATTTATTTGCCTTGACTCAGGATGTTCAACATTCCTTATTTCAGACAGTCAGTTTCATATTTGGGATAATGCATATGAATAAATCAATTTTTTTCTTACCTTAAAATTTGACTTTTTCCCTGTGGGCTGTTAGGCTCGCGGGGGCTGAAAATGCTTCATTTTATTGCGTCATTCTTGGCGTGGACTTTTTTGGCGCAAATTTTTTTTTCTGTTTCCGGCGTCATACGTGTCGCCGGAAATTGCGTCATTTTTGACGTTCTTTTGCGCCAAAAGTCTCGGCGTTCCGGATGTGGCGTCATTTTTGGCGCCAAAAGCATTTAGGCGCCAAATAATGTGGGCGTCATTTTTGGCGCTAAAAAAATATGGGCGTCACTATTGTCTCCACATTATTTAAGTCTCATTATTTATTGCTTCTGGTTGCTAGAAGCTTGTTCAATGGCATTTTTTCCCATTCCTGAAACTGTCATTTAAGGAATTTGATAAATTTTGCTTTATATATTGTTTTTTCTATTACATATTGCAAGATGTCCCACGTTGAAACTGAGTCAGAAGATACTTCTGGAAAATCGCTGCCTGGTGCTGGAGCTACCAAAGCTAAGTGTATCTGCTGTAAACTTATGGTATCTGTTCCTCCAGCTGTTGTTTGTACTGTTTGTCATGACAAACTTGTTAATGCAGATAATATTTCCTTTAGTACTGTTACATTACCTGTTGCTGTTCCGTCAACATCTAATACTCAGAGTGTTCCTGATAACATAAGAGATTTTGTTTCTAAATCCATTAAGAAAGCTATGTCTGTTATTCCTCCTTCTAGTAAACGTAAAAAGTCTTTTAAAACTTCTCATTTTTCAGATGAATTTTTAAATGAACATCATCATTCTGATTCTGATAATGGTTCTTCTGGTTCAGAGGATTCTGTCTCAGAGGTTGATGCTGATAAATCTTCATATTTATTTAAAATGGAATTTATTCGTTCTTTACTTAAAGAAGTCCTAATTGCATTAGAAATTGAGGATTCTGGTCCTCTTGATACTAAATCTAAACGTTTAGATAAGGTTTTTAAATCTCCTGTAGTTATTCCAGAAGTTTTTCCTGTCCCTGGTGCTATTTCTGAAGTAATTTCCAGGGAATGGAATAATTTGGGTAATTCATTTACTCCTTCTAAACGTTTTAAGCAATTATATCCTGTGCCATCTGACAGATTAGAGTTTTGGGACAAAATCTCTAAGGTTGATGGGGCTGTCTCTACTCTTGCTAAGCGTACTACTATTCCTACGGCAGATGGTACTTCCTTTAAGGATCCTTTAGATAGGAAAATTGAATCCTTTCTAAGAAAAGCTTACTTGTGTTCAGGTAATCTTCTTAGACCTGCTATATCTTTAGCGGATGTTGCTGCAGCTTCAACTTTTTGGTTAGAAGCTTTAGCGCAACAAGTAACAGATCATAATTCTCATAGCATTATTATTCTTCTTCAACATGCTAATAATTTTATTTGTGATGCCATCTTTGATATCATTAGAGTTGATGTCAGGTATATGTCTCTAGCTATTTTAGCTAGAAGAGCTTTATGGCTTAAAACTTGGAATGCTGATATGTCTTCTAAGTCTACTCTGCTTTCACTTTCTTTCCAGGGTAATAAATTGTTTGGTTCTCAGTTGGATTCTATTATCTCAACTGTTACTAGAGGGAAAGGAACTTTTTTACCACAGGATAAAAAATCTAAAGGTAAATTTAGGTCTAATAATCGTTTTCGTTCCTTTCGTCACAACAAGGAACAAAAACCTGATCCTTCATCCTCAGGAGCGGTATCAGTTTGGAAACCATCTCCAGTCTGGAATAAATCCAAGCCTTTTAGAAAATCAAAGCCAGCTCCTAAGTCCACATGAAGGTGCGGCCCTCATTCCAGCTCAGCTGGTAGGGGGCAGATTACGTTTTTTCAAAGAAATTTGGATCAATTCCGTTCACAATCTTTGGATTCAGAACATTGTTTCAGAAGGGTACAGAATTGGCTTCAAGATAAGGCCTCCTGCAAAGAGATTTTTTCTTTCCCGTGTCCCAGTAAACCCAGCGAAGGCTCAAGCATTTCTGAAATGTGTTTCAGATCTAGAGTTGGCTGGAGTAATTATGCTAGTTCCAGTTCTGGAACAGAGACTGGGGTTTTATTCAAATCTCTTCATTGTACCAAAGAAGGAGAATTCCTTCAGACCAGTTCTGGATCTAAAAATATTGAATCGTTATGTAAGGATACCAACATTCAAAATGGTAATTGTAAGGACTATCCTGCCTTTTGTTCAGCAAGGGCATTATATGTCTACAATAGATTTACAGGATGCATATCTGCATATTCCGATTCATCCAGATCACTATCAGTTTCTGAGATTCTCTTTCCTAGACAAGCATTACCAGTTTGTGGCTCTGCCGTTTGGCCTAGCTACAGCTCCAAGAATTTTTACGAAGGTTCTCGGTGCCCTTCTGTCTGTAATCAGAGAACAGGGTATTGTGGTATTTCCTTATTTGGACGATATCTTGGTACTTGCTCAGTCTTCACATTTAGCAGAATCTCATACGAATCGACTTGTGTTGTTTCTTCAACATCATGGTTGGAGGATCAATTTACCAAAAAGTTCATTGATTCCTCAGACACAGGTAACCTTTTTAGGTTTCCAGATAGATTCAGTGTCCATGACTCTATCTTTGACAGACAAGAGACGTCTAAAATTGATATCAGCTTGTCGAAACCTTCAGTCACAATCATTCCCTTCGGTAGCCTTATGCATGGAAATTCTAGGTCTTATGACTGCTGCATCGGACGCGATCCCCTTTGCTCATTTTCACATGCGGCCTCTTCAGCTCTGTATGCTGAACCAGTGGTGCAGGGATTACACAAAGATATCTCAATTAATATCTTTAAAACCGATTGTACGACACTCTCTGACGTGGTGGACAGATCACCATCATTTAGTTCAGGGGGCTTCTTTTGTTCTTCCGACCTGGACTGTAATTTCAACAGATGTAAGTCTTACAGGTTGGGGAGCTGTGTGGGGGTCTCTGACAGCACAAGGGGTTTGGGAATCTCAGGAGGTGAGATTACCGATCAATATTTTGGAACTCCGTGCAATTTTCAGAGCTCTTCAGTCATGGCCTCTTCTAAAGAGAGAATCGTTCATTTGTTTTCAGACAGACAATGTCACAACTGTGGCATACATCAATCATCAAGGAGGGACTCACAGTCCTCTGGCTATGAAAGAAGTATCTCGAATTCTGGTATGGGCGGAATCCAGCTCCTGTCTAGTTTCTGCGGTTAATATCCCAGGTATAGACAATTGGGAAGCGGATTATCTCAGTCGCCAAACGTTACATCCGGGCGAATGGTCTCTTCACCCAGAGGTATTTCTTCAGATTGTTCAAATGTGGGGACTTCCAGAAATAGATTTGATGGCCTCTCATCTAAACAAGAAACTTCCCAGGTATCTGTCCAGATCCAGGGATCCTCAAGCGGTAGCAGTGGATGCATTGTCACTTCCTTGGAAGTATCATCCTGCCTATATCTTTCCGCCTCTAGTTCTTCTTCCAAGAGTAATCTCCAAGATTCTGAAGGAATGCTCGTTTGTTCTGCTGGTAGCTCCAGCATGGCCTCACAGGTTTTGGTATGCGGATCTTGTCTGGATGGCCTCTTGCCAACCGTGGACTCTTCCGTTAAGGCCAGACCTTCTGTCGCAAGGTCCTTTTTTCCATCAGGATCTCAAATCCTTAAATTTAAAGGTATGGAGATTGAACGCTTGATTCTTAGTCAAAGAGGTTTCTCTGACTCTGTGATTAATACTATGTTACAGGCTTGTAAATCTGTATCTAGGGAGATATATTATAGAGTCTGGAAGACTTATATTTCTTGGTGTCTTTCTCATCATTTTTCCTGGCATTCTTTTAGAATTCCGAGAATTTTACAGTTTCTTCAGGATGGTTTGGATAAAGGTTTGTCTGCAAGTTCCTTGAAAGGACAAATCTCTGCTCTTTCTGTTCTTTTTCACAGAAAGATTGCTAATCTTCCTGATATTCATTGTTTTGTACAAGCTTTGGTTCGTATAAAACCTGTCATTAAGTCAATTTCTCCTCCTTGGAGTTTGAATTTGGTTCTGAGGGCTCTTCAAGCTCCTCCGTTTGAACCTATGCATTCATTGGACATTAAATTACTTTCTTGGAAAGTTTTGTTCCTTTTGGCCATCTCTTCTGCCAGAAGAGTTTCTGAATTATCTGCTCTTTCTTGTGAGTCTCCTTTTCTGATTTTTCACCAGGATAAGGCGGTGTTGCGAACTTCTTTTAAATTTTTACCTAAGGTTGTGAATTCCAACAACATTAGTAGAGAAATTGTGGTTCCTTCATTATGTCCTAATCCTAAGAATTCTAAGGAGAAATCATTGCATTCTTTGGATGTAGTTAGAGCTTTGAAATATTATGTTGAAGCTACTAAGAATTTCCGAAAGACTTCTAGTCTATTTGTTATCTTTTCCGGTTCTAGGAAAGGTCAGAAGGCCTCTGACATTTCTTTGGCATCTTGGTTGAAATCTTTACTTCATCATGCTTATGTCGAGTCGGATAAAACTCCACCTCAAAGGATTACAGCTCATTCTACTAGGTCAGTTTCTACTTCCTGGGCGTTTAGGAATGAAGCTTCGGTTGATCAGATTTGCAAAGCAGCAACTTGGTCTTCTTTGCATACTTTTACTAAATTCTACCATTTTGATGTGTTTTCTTCTTCTGAAGCTGTCTTTGGTAGAAAAGTACTTCAGGCAGCTGTTTCAGTTTGAATCTTCTGCTTATATTTTCAGTTTTTTTCTTTATAAGATTTAAACTTTATTTTTGGGTGTGGATTTTTTTCAGCGGAATTGGCTGTCTTTATTTTATCCCTCCCTCTCTAGTGACTCTTGCGTGGAAAATCTACATCTTGGGTAGTCATTATCCCATACGTCACTAGCTCATGGACTCTTGCTAATTACATGAAAGAAAACATAATTTATGTAAGAACCTGATAAATTAATTTCTTTCATATTAGCAAGAGTCCATGAGGCCCACCCTTTTTTTGTGGTTATGATTTTTTTGTATAAAGCACAATTATTCAAATTCCTTATTTTTATGCTTCGCACTTTTTTCTTATCACCCCACTTCTTGGCTATTCGTTAAACTGATTTGTGGGTGTGGTGAGGGGTGTATTTATAGGCATTTTGAGGTTTGGGAAACTTTGCCCCTCCTGGTAGGAATGTATATCCCATACGTCACTAGCTCATGGACTCTTGCTAATATGAAAGAAATGAATTTATCAGGTAAGTTCTTACATAAATTATGTTTTTTGCGGGGCATGCCCCAAAGAATTCAGCTCTTTTGCCAGCCCTTAAAAGGGCTTTTGGCGGGGCTTTGTCACAAAGTAAACTGCTCTTTTGCCTACAATCTACATCCCCCTACACCGCGGCCACCTATAATAAATGTATTAACCCCTAATCTAATCCCCCTACACCGCCGCCAGCTATATTAACTATATTAACCCTAATTATATTAGGGTTAATATAGTTAATATAGTTATTATATTATATATATTGAATCAGCCAATCAGATTCAAGTTCAATCCGATTGGCTGAACCAATCAGCCAATCAGATTGAGCTCGCATTTTATTGGCTGATCGGAACAGCCAATAGAACGCGAGCTCAATGGCTGATTGGTTCAGCCAATCGGATTGAACTTGAATCTGATTGGCTGATTCAATCAGCCAATCAGATTTTTCTACCTTAATTCCGATTGGCTGATAGAATTCTATCAGCCAATCGGAATTCAACGGACGCCATCTTGGATGACGTCATTTAAAGGTACCTCATTCGTCGTTCAGTCGTCGGCCGGGATGGATGCTCCGCGTCTGTTGAGCGAAGAATGAAGATTGAAGATGCCGCTTGATGGAAGATGCTGCCCGATAGAAGAAGACTTTGCTGCCGCTTGGATAAAGACATCGCCGGGATGAAGACTTCTTCTTTGCCGCTTGGATAGACATCGCCCGGATCGGATGAGGAGTTCGGCCAGTCGTGGTGAAGATAAGGTAGGGAGATCTTCAGGGGGGTAGTGTTAGGTTTATTTAAGGGGGGTTTGGGTTAGATTAGGGGTATGTGGGTGGTGGGTTGTAATGTTGGGGGGTGGTATTGTGGTTTTTTTTCAGGCAAAAGAGCAGTTTTCTTTGGGGCATGCCCCACTAATGGCCCTTTTAAAGGCTGGTAAGGTAAAAGAGCTTTGAACTATTTTTAATTTAGAATAGGGTAGGGAATTTTTTTATTTTGGGGGGCTTTATTATTTTATTAGGGGGCTTAGAATAAGTGTAATTAGCTTAAAAATCTTGTAATCTTTTTTTTATTTTTTGTAATTTAGTGTTTTGTTTTTTTTGTAATTTAGTTTAGTTTATTTAATTGTATTTTTAGATAGATATTTGTAGTTGATTTAATTTATTGATAGTGTAGGTGTATTTGTAACTTAGGTTAGGATTTATTTTACAGGTAATTGGGTAATTATTTTAACTAGGTAGCTATTAAATAGTTCATAACTATTTAATAGCTATGATACCTAGTTAAAAGAATTAACAATTTACCTGTAAAATAAATATAAACCCTAACATAGCTACAATGTAATTATTAATTACATTGTAGCTATCTTAGAGTTTATTTTATAGGTAAGTATTTAGATTTAAATAGGAATATTTTAGTTTATAATATGAATTAGATTTATTTAATAAGAATTTAGTTAGGGGTGTTAGGGTTAGATAGAGTTAATATAGTTTATATAAATACTATAGTAACTATATTAACTATATTAACCCTAATATAATTAGGGTTAATATTGATAATATAGCTGGCGGTGGGGTAGGTAGATTAAATTATGGGTTAATAATTTTAATATAGATGGCGGCGGTGTAAGGGGCTTACATTAGGGGTTAATACTATTAATATAGGTGGCGGCGGTGTAGGGAGGGCAGGTTATAGGGCAAAAGAGCTGTTTACTTTGGGGCAAAGCCCGCAAAAGGCCCTTTTAAGGGCTGGTAATAGAGATAATTATTTTAGGGGGATTAGATTAGGGGTTAATAATATTAATACAGCTGGCGGCGGTATAGGGGGATTAGATTAGGGGTTAATATTTTTTATATAGGTGGCAGCGGTGTAAGGGGTCAGATTAGGGGATAGATAAGGTAGATGGCAGCGGTGTAAGGGGTTCACATTAGGGGATAGATCAGTTAGATGGTGGCGGTTTTAGGGGCTCACAGTAGGGGGTTAGTTTATGTAGATGACGGTGGGGTCCGTGAGCGACGGTTTAGGGTTTAAATACTTTATTAGGGATTGCGGCGGGGGATCGTGGTTGACAGTTAGATAGACATTGCGCATGCGTTAGGTTTTATTTAGCAGCTAGTTTAGAGAGTTACGGGGCTCCAATACTCAGCGTAAGGCTTCTTACGGCTGCTTTTTGTGGCGAGGTGAAAATGGAGTAAGATTTCTCCATTTTCGCCACGTAAGTCCTTACGCTGTATATTGGATACCAAACTGCGCTGGTTTGGTATACCTGCCTATGGCCCAAAAAACTACGGGCGACGGCAGAAATATACGCGTGTAACTTCTAAGTTACGCCGTATATGTGATACCAAACCCGCGCAAATATTGGCGTCGCCGACTTTTGCGGGCGACGATTTTTATCAGATCGGCTCCCAAGAATCCAGATACTCGCTTATACTCCTGTAAATCCAAAGCACACAAAACTTTTTCCATAATTGATATCTTTCTAGTCTCTCAAGCCTTGTCTATAGTTAAAATTGACCCTCAAATAAGTGAGATTGTCATTTCAGATCATGCCATTATTTTGTTGCTTTTCCCCTCGCTAACTAGACCTAAAGAGAAAAATCAGGTGGTTTTTTTCCTCACTATCTATATAATACTAGGTTTGCCAGTTGGCTAAAACAAAAATGGAAAGACTATTGTACCCTTAATGTAACTCTTTCAATAAGATAGAGACCTTAAGGGAAGCCTCAAAGGCAGTGCTAAGAGGTGAAATCAAGGCATATATTTCCATTCAGAATAAAAATGTGAGGATAGCGGAGGTACAATCTGCGAATTATGTTAAAAATTCCTATAGAAATTATTGTAATTTCTCTTCTCATCTTAACTGGAAAAAATATATTAAAGCTAGGAATGAAAGGGACTTATTTTTTTAAACAAAAGTCGCAAGAAGAAAATCTTAAAACTAACGACCGTTATAGAGGTTTCTTCGGTTGTTCAGCAAAACACCTAGCTAAATTAGTAAAAATTAGGAAGAGTAAACATTTTATCCCAGCTATAAAGGCAAGGAATAATAGATATACGGACACAAAAGATATCAGTAAAACTTTTTATTCATTTTACCAACACCTTTATGCTGCAATTAATCTGGACGCCGCTAATCATGACAAATTCTAGTCTAAAATTATAACCCCGGAGGTGACAGAGTTAAATTCATATGCTTTGAATGCCCCTATTTCTTCTGAGGAGATTATGCTAGCAATTGACAAAACCAAATTAAATAAAGCCACTATTCCCAACAGCATCCCTGCAGAATTTTATAAAATCCTATCAGACGAAATTAAAATCACTCTTCAGAAACTATTCAATAATTATTATATACATAATAATCCAACATCAATATTTTTTTCAGCTGCTGACATATCCTTAATTCTTAAAAAAAGAAAAAATCCTGAGGATCCAGCTTCTTATAGGCCGATCTCAGTAATGAACGTAGATTATAAAATTTTAATGTCTACTTTAGCCTCTAGATTGTTACATAGTTTAAAAAATGTTATCCACCCGTATCAATCCGGGTTTATGACAGCTAGAAATGCCTCAAAATACACGCGTAAATTAATTTTTTATTAGATCATGCCTGGAATATTGACAATTCTAAGCTAAATCACACTCTACAAGATACTGCAAACATTAGATGCTGAAAAAGCCTTTGATTCCGTGGTTTGGGATTATCTATTTAAGGCCTTAGATAAATTTGGATTAAAAAAACACTTTTCCAAATTTATTCAGAATATCTACCGGAACCCTATCTTTTTTTATCTTGATTAATGGTACTCTTTCTCCCAAATTAAATCTAAAAAGAGGGACAAGGCAGGGATGTCCCCTGTCCCCTCTTCTTTTCAATATTGCGTTGGAACCGCTGGCTATTTGGTTAAAGGGACATAAAACCACAATTTTTTCTTTCATGATTCAGATAGAACATAACATTTTTAAACAACTTTCTAATTTACTTCTATTATCATATTCCTCGTTTCTTGTTATCTTTTGTTGAAAAGCAGAAATTTAAGCACAAGAGTGTGCACGTGTCTGCAGCACTATATGGCAGCAGTTTTGCAACAATGTTATACATTAGAAGGAGCACTAGATGGCAGCACTATTTCCTGTCATGTAGTGCTTCAGGCATGTGCACGCTACCTACCTAGGTATCTCTTCAACAAAGAATAACAGGAGAATGAAATACATTTGATAATAGAAGTAAATTAGAAACTTTTTAAAAATTGTATTCTCTATCTGAATCATGGAAGATAATTTTTGGGTTTTATGTCCCTTTAAGAGATATATTACCCGGGATTGTGCTTGAGCCTATTCAGTTAAAAATGTTATTATATGCTGATGATCTGTTAATGTTTTTGAGTAATACCCCTCATACTATACCGTTAATATTACAAAGCCTTAACTATTTTAGCTCCTTTTCAGGATACAAGATACATTTCGATAAAAGCGAGCTTATGTGGATTTTCAAATCACAACATAGTGCTCAAAAGCATCCATTTAAAGTAGTTGACTCTATTAAATATCTGGGCATTTTCCTTCATAAAAATCTGAAAAATTGGTAAAATTTAATCTGCAACCACTTCTTATGAAAGTCAAGACTGACCTCGAGCTGTGGTCGGTTTTCCCTTTATCTCTCACCGCTCATGTCAGCCTAATTAAATCTATTATTCTTCCCCGATTACTTTACCCATTACAAAATTTACCTTTACTCATCACTAACTCATATTTATCCAAGTTACAATCCTGGTTTTCTAAATTTATATGGAATCAAAAGAAACCACGTATCTTTCTCTTTACTCAAATTAATGCAGCCATGTAATGCTGCTGGTTTAGCTCTTCCTGATCTTAGATTCTACAACCTAGCGGCTTTAGTTAAAATTTCATTTGATTGGATAGCAGATACTAAAATCTTCTCCTCCTCCGACATAGAATCCTATCTCATGCATCCATTCTCTCTAAAGGCTATCCTCCATTGTCCAAGAAATCAGCTACCAGCTAATGTTGACTGCCTAATCTGAATTTAAAAATGTAATTATAGCCTGGCACAAATTTTGTAGTATTTTAGAAAATGACTAAAAATTTTCTGACATTCTACCAATAGTCAGAAACCCTGGATTTGTTCCTGGAAATCATCAAAAAGTCTTTAGGATTTGGCCAGAAAAAAATCTAAAATTCTGTTATCAAATCTTAGCTGAAAATAAAAAATTTCTTAAGCTATGTTAATTTACAAGACCCATTTAACTTACCAAAAAAATAACTTCTTTGCGTATCAACAGATACGTCATACGTCATTTTTTAAATGGTCAAAGATGGGATCTTGATTTTTTTTGTTGGCTTGGTCTGAGTTGATAAAGTGCATCAAAAAATTCAAATCAGGACAAGTCTCTATTTCACTTATGTACGGTTTGATTCTCGCTAAACAAAGCCAGCTTTATCTCGAACAGATTTGCAATAGCTGGTTTTCTCTGCTGCCCTCACTAGATCATGACAGAATTACTCAAAGTTTCAGGTCCTTAGACAAATGTCAGGTCTCAGTCAGTTGGAAAGAATCACAATTAAAACGTATTAATAAGTTCTATATATCTCCTGCTAAAATGACAAAAATGTATCCTTTTCAATCTTTTAACTGCCCACGCTGTCAATTTCCTAGGGCAAATCTAGTCCACATGTTCTGGTCTTGCCCCAAAATATCTCAATTCTGGCAAAAAAATTGCTTTCTGGATTCATAAGCAATTAGGAGTAGCAGTCTCTCTCTCTTTAGAAAGTATTTTTCTTTTGAAAACACAAAACTATAATCCTTGCTTACAAACTAATATTCTCAATACAATTATCTTACTTGCTAGACATCTTATTCTCAAAAATTAGAAGGCCAGACATGCTCCAAGTCTCTTGCATTTTGCTAAGGAGATTCAATCTCAAATAGTTTTTTAATCTTACCATATTCAATTTTCAACTGAGAAAAAAATCTAAATATTTATCATTGGATGGCTCCACATTATAAAAGCTTATTCATTGCCCATCCAAAAACACATTCTTCAATCCTTTTTGAGCTCAAATAGCTTTGCAGAATTGGTTTTCCTAAACGAATTTCCCTCTGAGTGGATTTCAGGTTTTAGAGAAGCTTACTAGGGACCAAAGTATCCCAAGTTGTACTAAAATGTCCTGATCGGATAGAGAGGAAATCTCTTAAGGATGGTAGGGCTCGAGTCCTAGATAGGAGCATCAAAAGGTAGTATAATCAAAAGAACTTGAGTGTTCTATTGGTTGGGGTGTGAGGGGAGGATCAGAACTTTTAGGTTAGGGGGGTTTCCAAAGAGGGGAAGAGGGAGTAAGGCAGAGGGGAGAGGTGAGAGGGAAAGATAAGAAAAAAAAAATTATAAAAAAAATGTCCTCCTTGTTTTTTTCTTATTTTAAGTGATACAAACTGTTCATTAGTTTTGTAAACACCCAGGTTATAGTTAGTGCTAATAACCAAAGTATGTATATCATGTTGGTTCATGGTTGTTTATTTCGTATTTTGAATTATGTCTTTATATTCTCGCAGCATCTTGAGATTTATATATTTATTTTTTTTCTTTTCTTTTTGAGACAGTTGGTTTTTATAAAAAAAACAGGCAAACAGGCAAAATGTTCCATTGTTGAAAACTTTTGCCACAATTTGTGACAGGACCGTCTGCACTGCTAGGGAACTCACCCTCCAATTTGTCTATGCAAGGCAATGCCACTCGCAAATGCTATGTGGCCATGCCACCCACTACCACCCTCCTCTCTCAATAGAAGCCTACACACAGGATGTACATGACCGGCACACCCATTGAGCCGAACCACCTTAGCTGGATGTGGTGTAAAACGGATCCTGCTGCAAAAGGCTAAACTTTAGGTGCAGCTGGCAGTGGCAAATAACATGCAGTGGTGGTAAGTTGAAGGGGGGGGGCAGACATCGGTGTAGTGATGTGACAAAGTTCCACCTCCACCTGCCACCATAGGCATGTACCTTGTTTTCCTAGGCTATAACAAGTCCCTGATGTTGTGCTTAAGAGAGAAACTGAAATACTTGTTGTGCTTTGGGTTTGTTTCATACTTAGAAAGTTTAAAGCTAGGAAAATCTAGTTACTATATATGTATAAATACTATAAACCCACTTATCAATCTATGTAATCAAGAGGGATGTCTCCCTACTATTAAATTGTGGGGGGTGCTCAATTCCAAATAAGTAATATGCAAAAACGTAGAAGGAAAGAGCAGAGGCACATACAGAACACTCACTAGGAATCATATCATAGAGAGGGACAATAAATCAGGGTAAATTAAAACTTAACATTTATTATAACCACTATAAAAACAATAGAAACAATATTAATATAAAATCCTAAAATTCTAAACTGAGCTCAAATAATGTCCTATAATAGTAAAATTAGAGGTGCAATCATGGAGCAATCAATCATGGACTTTAAGGCGTTTTCTCTGAATCATCATCAGTATCTCTATAGTATCTATTTGAACCTTGTATTATCAGAGTTAATTTTGTAATACATGGATGCACGGACCTAACAAGTTTTAATAATTGTGTGAGCACCGCCTTAATGGGACAACGGATGCTAATTGCTCCATGATTGCACCTCTGATTTTACTATTATAGGACATTATTTGAGTTGGTATACTGCTGGGATTCTCCACCCTTTATAGTTTGGAATTTTAGGATTTTATATTAATATTTTTTCTATTGTTTTTATAGTGGTTATAATAAATGTTAAGTTTTAATTTACCCTGATTTATTGTGCCTCTCTATGATATTATTCCTAGTGAGTTCTCTGTGTGCCTCTGCTCTTTCCTTCTACTTTTTTGCATATTGTTTTACACTTATCATGAGTTTAAGATCTTTCTCTGGGGTTCGGTTTGAATAGATTTCTTAGGTTACCCTTGGTCCCACATGATGTGATCATCATGTATGCCATGCACCTTTAGTAGCCCGAGTAGCCTGCTTTCTGTCATGTCCTCCACATAGAAATACTGCTCTTTCCACCATGCGTGAACCCTTATTTTGAGTGTGCATTTTATAAGACCCTCCTAACTCCACCCCCACCAATAAGGTAAGGTTGACATATATTGCAATGTGTGGATTAGCAGATAGCTCCTTTTATTTCACGATTGTGTGGAATCCTTAGATATTTGAATATGTGGAACTCAAAGTGAAAACTGTTTACTTTAAACTTGCAATACGAGCACTACCTGATGCGCACAAACAACTTACTTCTAGTGGAGTTCTGCGCTCAAGCTGGAGCGTTAAATACTGCTCCACTTGTATTCTGGCCCTTAATAATTTAATTTGCCAAAACCCACTTCTTGCACCTCACTATCAGTTTAAAATAGGGAGCTCACAAAATGTTATATTTTATTAATTGTTTTAAACATTGTTTATTGTATTTATTCCATAAACTCTACTTGTGCCACCTACCTATTCTGTCCATAATGTTATTTACATACAAGTAAACTGTAGTGCACCGTTTTATTTTATTTAATCCCTTAGGTTTTATTTGTGAGGTCTACCTAGTCTCTATTTAGAGATTTACATACCAGTAAACTGTAGTGCACTGTTTTATTTAATCCCTTAGGTTTTATTTGTGAGGTCTACCTAGTCTCTGTTTAGAGATTTACATACAAGTAAACTGTAGTGCACTGTTTTATTTTATTTAATCCCTTAGGTTTTATTTGTGAGGTCTACCTAGTCTCTGTTTAGAGATTTACATACAAGTAAACTGTAGTGCAGTTTTATTTTATTTAATCCCTTAGGTTTTATTTGTGAGGTCTACCTAGTCTCTAGAGATTTACATACAAGTAAACTGTAGTGCACTGTTTTATTTAATCCCTTAGGTTTTATTTGTGAGGTCTACCTAGTCTCTAGAGATTTACATACAAGTAAACTGTAGTGCACTGTTTTATTTAATCCCTTAGGTTTTATTTGTGAGGTCTACCTAGTCTCTGTTTAGAGATTTACATACAAGTAAACTGTAGTGCACTGTTTTATTTAATCCCTTAGGTTTTATTTGTGAGGTCTACCTAGTCTCTGTTTAGAGATTTACATACAAGTGGTATATTTAGTTTGTGTGTTGCTTTAGGCACTAAAAAATATTTTGCCCCCTTACCCACCTCAGTAATTGTAGCTCACATTCATATATATTTCTCACAGTGCGGTCAGGGGTATTTGTGAGGGGTTTCATGCTCTCCAATTAGACATCCAGGAATCATTGATTTGTAATATAATTATTAATAAAATATTTGGAGAGCATATGAGTGGGAAAGCATCATGCCATATAACAAACTACCCCTCAATATTTTTAGCACTCCCAAATTCTGTTGCCCTAAGTACAGGTCTAATTAACCTAGACAAAAATACACCCCTCTCAATGATACAAGAAATGACCTGCTTCTTATAAATCCCTCATCAAAAGTGGAAACATGTACCTGTCCTTACCACAGAAACACACGGATATAAACAGACAAATGAATTGTTAAATGCTGTACTCCATCTCTTGAAGCATACTTCTTTAGCAAATGTTAGTAAATTAAGCTTAAAAAAAATGTCACTTTGCAGATATATAGTGTATATCAAAAACAAAAAAATATCCCATATAGATATCATAGTAAATATTTGAATATAGTTTTATGTCCAGGATTAAAATGATCAATCGATATTGTCTTTTTGGTGATGCCTATTTCTCATGATGCATCTAATACATCTACTGTAAATTTGTTCATAGCTCAGAAACTCTGTGCACAGTATCCAAAAATACTAGAAACATCATGATTAAAAGGTTTCAGAGGCAGAAACACTTCTTGAAGAGATAATGAAATAGATTAAAGGGCATCCTACGCCTATCACTCCCAATGAATGGGTTAATGAACCATCTCGCTCCTTTCTTTAGCAGTGAAAAGAGATAATCTCCCCAATCCTGTTGTTAGCAGTGAAAGGCACAATTAGTCTGTGATTAGCAGTAAATGGTCTAATGATAATTTCCTTTTTTTAATAGACGTTAGACAATATCTGATCTGTTATACTGAGAGCTGTCCAAGGTCCTGAATATAAATATATATTTTTTTTTTACAAATCATGTTTAGCTATACTTAAAAAATAAACTTCTAAATGTGCTGCTTCCTTATATACACTAGCTTTGTAGTAATTAGAAACTAAACTTTCCAAAGGTAATTCATGTATATATTAATATTTTCCACAACATTATATTCTGTAACTTTACTACTGAGAGCAACAGAATGCATGTTTTATGTTGTTCAATTTAGCATATACCATTAAAACACAAAGAAAAGGACATATTACATTTTTGTTGTATATAAATACAGCACGGGATTAATTATATCGGAGCCTTTAAACAGCATTTGTTTTATCAGAACCTGATCATTCATAATTCTTTAAGTCAAGAACATTATTTATGTGTATTAATTTTATTGATTAAAGTTGGCTCACTAATAAAGGGTATTTTCATAACTTTCTGTATTAGCAGTATAATAAAAACATAATTTATGTAAGAACTTACCTGATAAATTCATTTCTTTCATATTGGCAAGAGTCCATGAGCTAGTGACGTATTTGATATACAATCCTACCAGTAGGGGCAAAGTTTCCCAAACCTCAAAATGCCTATAAATACACCCCTCACCACACCCACAATTCAGTTTAATGAATAGCCAAGTAGTGGGGTGATAAAGAAAGGAGTAAAAAGCATCAACAAAGGAATTTGGAAATAATTGTGCTTTATACAAAAAAATCATAACCACCATAAAAAGGGTGGGCCTCATGGACTCTTGCCAATATGAAAGAAATGAATTTATCAGGTAAGTTCTTACATAAATTATGTTTTCTTTCATGTAATTGGCAAGAGTCCATGAGCTAGTGACGTATGGGATATCAAATAACCAAGATGTGGAACTCCATGCAACAGTCACTAGAGACGGAGGGATAAAAAATAAACAGCCAAATGCTGAAAAAATAATACACAACCCAAATATAAGTTATTCTCATGAAGAAAAGAAAAACTTAAAATAGCAGCAGAAGAATCAAACTGAAACAGCTGCCTGAAGAACTTTTCTACCAAAAACTGCTTCAGAAGAAGCAAATACATAAAAACGGTAGAATTTAGTAAATGTATGCAAAGAGGACCAAGTCGCTGTTTTGCAAATCTGATCAACTGAAGCTTCATTCTTAAAAGCCCACACAGTGGAGACTGATCTAGTAGAATGAGCTGTGATTCTCTGAGGCGGGGCTTGACCCGACTCCAAATTAGCTTGACGAATCAAAAGCTTTAACCAAGAGGCCAAGGAAATAGCAGAGGCCTTCTGACCTTTCCTAGGACCAGAAAATATAACAAATAGACTAGAAGTCTTCCTGAAATCTTTAGTAGCTTCAACATAATATTTCAAAGCTCTTACCACATCCAAAGAATGTAAGGATCTTTCCAAAGGATTCTTAGGATTAGGACACAAGGAAGGGACAACAATTTCTCTACTAATGTTGTTAGAATTCACAACCTTAGGTAAAAATTCAAATGAAGTCCGCAAAACCGCCTTATCTTGATGAAAAATTAAAAATGGAGATTCACAAGAAAGAGCAGATAGCTCAGAAACTCTTCTAGCAGAAGAGATGTCAAAAAGGAACAACACTTTCCAAGAAAGTAGTTTAATGTCCAAAGAATGCATAGGCTCAAACGGAGGAGCCTGTAACACCTTCAAAACCAAATTAAGACACCAAGGAGGAGAAATTGATTTAATGACGGGCTTAATTCGAACTAAAGCCTGTACAAAACAGTGAATATTAGGAAGTTTAGCAATCTTTCTGTGAAATAAAACTGAAAGAGCAGAGATTTGTCCCTTCAAGGAACTTGCAGACAAACCCCTATCCAAACCATCCTGGAGAAACTGTAAAATTCTAGGAATTCTAAAAGAATGCCAAGAGAATTTATGAGAAGAACACCATGAAATGTAAATCTTCCAAACTCGATAATAAATCTTCCTAGAGACAGATTTATGAGCTTGTAACATAGTATTAATTACTGAGTCGGAGAAACCTCTATGACTTGATACTAAGCGTTCAATTTCCATACCTTCAAATTTAATGATTTGAGATCCTGATGGAAAAACTGACCTTGAGACAGTAGGTCCGGCCTTAACGGAAGTGGCGAAGGTTGGCAACTGGACATCTGAACAAGATCCGCTTACCAAAACCTGTGGGGCCATGCTGGAGCCCCCAGCAACACAAATGATTGTTCCATGATGATCTTGGAGATCACTCTCGGAAGAAGAACTAGAGGTGGGAAGATATAAGCAGGTTGATAACACCAAGGAAGTGTCAGCCCATCCACTGCTTCTGCCTGAGAATCCTTGGACCTGGACAGGTATCTGGGAAGTTTCTTGTTTAGATGAGAAGCCATCAGATCTATTTCTGGAAGACCCCACATCTGAACAATCTGAGAAAACACATCCGGATGGAGAGACCACTCCCCTGGATGTAAAGTCTGACGGCTGAGATAATCCGCCTCCCAATTGTCTACACCTGGGATATGAACCGCAGAAATTAGACAAGAGATGGATTCAGCCCAAACAAGTATCCAAGATACTTCTTTCATAGCTAGGGGACTGTGAGTCCCACCCTGATGATTGACATATGCCACCGTTGTGATATTGTCTGTCTGAAAACAAATGAACGGTTCTCTCTTTAACAGAGGCCAAAACTGAAGAGCTCTGAGAATTGCACGGAGTTCTAAAATATTGATTGGAGATTTCCAAACTCCTTGTGCTGTCAGAGATCCCCAGACAGCTCCCCAACCTGAAAGACTCGCATCTGTTGTGATCACAGTCCAGGTTGGCCGAACAAAAGAGGCCCCTTGAACTAAATGCTGGTGATTTAACCACCACATCAGAGAGTGTCGAACATTGGTATTTAAGGATATTAATTGTGATATCTTTGTATAATCCCGGCACCATTGATTCAGCATGCAAAGCTGGAGAGGTCTCATGTGAAAACGATCAAAAGGAATCGCGTCCGATGCTACAGTCATGAGGCCTAAAACTTCCATGCACATAGCCACTGAAGGGAATGACTGAGACTGAAGGTGTCGACATGCTTTAACCAATTTCAAACGTCTCTTGTCTGTTAGAGACAGAGTCATGGACACTGAATCTATCTGGAAACCTAAAAAGGTGACCCTTGTCTGAGGAATCAAAAAACTTTTTGGTAAATTGATCCTCCAACCATGTTTTCGAAGAAACAACACAAGTTGATTTGTGTGAGATTCTGCAGAACGTAAAGACTGAGCTAGTGCCAAGATATCGTCCAAATAAGGAAACACCGCAATACCCTGTTCTCTGATTACAGAGAATAGGGCACCCAGAACCTTTGAAAATATTCTTGGAGCTGTTGCTAGGCCAAATAGAAGAGCAACAAATTGGTAATGCTTGTCTAGAAAAGAGAATCTCAGGAACTGATAATGTTCTGGATGAATCGGAATATGAAGGTAAGCATCCTGCAAGTCTATTGTAGACATATAATGTCCTTGCTGAACAAAAGGCAGAATAGTCCTTATAGTCACCATCTTGAAAGTTGGTACTCTTACATAACGATTCAAAATTTTCAGATCCAGAACTGGTCTGAATTAATTTTCTTTCTTCGGGACAATGAATAGATTTAAATAAAACCCCAGGCCTTGTTCCTGAATGGGAACCGGCATGATAACCCCTAAAACCTCCAGATCTGAAACACACTTCAGGAAAGCCTGAGCTTTTACTGGATTCACTGGGATGCGTGAGAGAAAAAATCTCCTCACAGGAGGTCTTACTCTGAATCCTATTCGGTACCCCTGAGAGACATTGCTCTGAATTCATTGATTTTGTACAGAATTTGCCCAAACATCCTTGAAAAACCTTAATCTGCCCCCTATCAGCTGAGCTGGAATGAGGGCTGCACCTTCATGCGGACTTAGGGGCTGACTTTGGTTTCTTAAAAGGCTTGAATTTATTCCAATTTGAGGAAGGCTTCCAATTGGAAACAGATTCCTTAGGGGAAGGATTAGGTTTCTGTTCCTTATTTTGAGGAAAGGAACGAAAACGATTAGAAGCCTTAGATTTACCCTTAGGTTTTTTATCCTGAGGCAAAAAAACTACTTTCCCCCCAGTAACAGTTGAAATAATAGAATCCAACTGAGAACCAAATACATTTTTACCTTGGAAAGAAAGAGATAGCAATCTAGACTTAGATGTCATATCAGCATTCCAAGATTTAAGCCACAAAGCTCTTCTAGCTAAAATAGCTAAAGACATGGATCTAACATCAATTTTGATAATATCAAAAATGGCATCACAAATAAAATGATTAGCATGTTGCAGTAAGCGAACAATGCTAGATATGTCAGAATCCAATTCTTGTGGTGCTAAATTCTCCAACCAAAAAGTTGAAGCAGCTGCAACATCAGCCAAAGTAATTGCAGGCCTAAGAAGATGACCTGCATATAAATAGGCTTTCCTTAGATAAGATTCAATCTTCCTATCTAAAGGATCTTTAAAGGAAGTATCTTCTATAGGAATAGTGGTTCGTTTAGCAAGAGTAGAAATAGCCCCATCAACTTTGGGGATCTTTTCCGAAAACTCTATTGCAATTGCTGGTAAAGGATACAATTTTTTAAACCTTGCAGAAGGATTAAAATGAGTATCTGGCTTATTCCATTCATTAGAAATCATGTCAGAAATAGCTTCAGGAATAGGAAAAACCTTTGGAGTAACCACAGTAGGTTTAAAAACAGCATTTAAATGTTTACTGGTTTTAATATCAAGAGGACTAGCTTCCTCAATATCCAAAGTAATTAACACTTCTTTTAACAAAGAATGCATAAACTCTATTTTAAATAAATAAGTAGATTTGTCAGTGTCAATGTCTGAGGAAGGATCTTCTGAATCAGATAGATCCTCATCAGAGGTGGATAATTCATTACGCTGTCGGTCATTTGAAATGTCATCAACTTTATCAGAAGTTTTAAAAGACCTCTTACACTTATTAGAAGGTGGAAATGCAGACAAAGCCTTCTGAATAGAATCAGTAACAAATTCTTTAAAATTCATAGGTATATCATGTACATTAGAAGTTGAGGAAACTGCAACCGGCAATGTACTATTACAGATGGACACTCTGGCCTCTAGTTATCAAGCTCCGTAAGGAGCTTGATGGCCCCTGTTTCTGGCGAGTCTCTGAGCAGGCGGACAGACATCGCTAGAAATCAACCCGATCGAGTACGATCGGGTTGATTGACACCCCCTGCTGGCGGCCTATTGGCCGCGAGTCTGCAGGGGGCGGCGTTGCACCAGCAGCTCTTGTGAGCTACTGGTGCAATGATGAATACGGCGAGCCTATTGCTCGCAGTATTCAGCGAGATCTGGTGGACCTGATCCGCAGTATCAGATCAGGTCCGCCAGACCTTGATAACTAGAGGCCTCTATCTGCATGTAAAAGTTTATCATGACAACTATTACAAATGACATTTGGAGATATAATCTCCACAATTTTACAACAAATGCACTTAGCTTTGGTAGAACCGATGTCAGGCAACAAAGTTCCAGCAGATACTTCTGAGGCAGGATCAGATTGAGACATCTTGCAAAATGTAAAAGAAAAAACAACATATAAAGCAAAATTATCAATTTCCTTATATGACAGTTTCAGGAATGGTAAAAAAGCAAATAGCATAACCCTCGGACATAGCAAAAGGCAAGAGGCAAAAGCAAATGGGGCAATAAATGACGAAAAAAGTTTGGCGCCAAGTATGATGCATAACGTAACTGAAATTTTTTTTGCCACCAACCATGTCCGGAAATGACACACTGGCATCACTAGCGACGCAAACCTGTGTGAACCCCTGCGTTAAGTATGACGCCGGAAATTACGAACTTGTGTCAACGAACGTGCCTTTCGCGCCAAAAAAAATTCGCGCCAAGAATGACGCAATAAAGTGTAGCATTTGGCGCACCCATGAGCCTAAGACAGCCCGCAATTTGAACAAGTAGTCAATTGAAAAAAAGACTAAACCCCAGGTAAGAAAAATATTTCTCAATATTAACTTTCCCAAATATGAAACTGACAATCTCCAAAAGGAAATTTGTACAATACATATATTTAGAACTTTATATAAATACATAAAGTGCCAAACCATAGCTGAGGTGTCTAAAGAAATAAAAACATACTTACCCAAAGACACCCATCCACATATAGCAGATAGCCAAACCAGTACTGAAACAGTTATCAGTAGAGGTAATGGTACATGAGAGTATATCGTCGATCTGAAAAGGGAGGTAGGAGATGAATCTCTACGACCGATAACAGAGAACCTATGAAATAGATCCCCCGTTAGGAAAATCATTGCATTCAATAGGTGATACTCTCCACGTCCCTCTGACATTTGCTGTACTCTGAGAGGAATCGGGCTTCAAAATGCTGAGAAGCGCATGTCAACTTAGAAATCTTAGCACAAACTTACTTCACCAGCTCCATAGGAGGCAAAGTTTGTAAAACTGAATTGTGGGTGTGGTGAGGCATTTTGAGGTTTGGGAAACTTTGCCCCTCCTGGTAGGATTGTATATCCCATACGTCACTAGCTCATGGACTCTTGCCAATTACATGAAAGAAATCCTACTCAAATAAATATTTTCCATAATCAAAATACAATAAAAATACTTCTGAATGAACACCTGCAGGTAATATTTATTTCCTAAACATCTGATTTGAATATTGTTTGAGTCTAAGAAAATGTACTGTATGTGTAGTAGCTGTTTAAAACATTTTGGATTCCTACATGGGGGGATATTTATCAAAGTGTCAATTATGTTGCATTCACGGGCGTCAATACGTTTGCCAAACATTGCCAAACATCGCGGCTGCAGATCTGAATACGATCTCCTTATTTATTAAAAAAAGCCATCAAGTATGGTGCGAAGAGCATCGGACTGGTGTTAACTAACAGACATCGATGTCGCTGCTATTCAGATTTTTCCCAACTTTATTTATACAATTTCATTACTGTTCACTAACAAGCACATTTCTCTTAGCACATTATTGTATATAGTGTAAATGTATTCTTTTTCTGAGCAGGAATAATTGCGAATATAACGTAATCAAGGGATATTTTAAAGGGATAGGAAAGTAAAAATTTAAGTTGCACTAGAGGAAGCTATCTGCTAATTGGTGCCTGCACACATTTGTCTCTTGTGATTGGCTAAATAGATGTGTCCAGCTAGCTGCCAGTAGTGCAATGCTGTTTCTTCAGCAATGGATAACAAGAGAATGAAGCAAATTTGACAATAGAAGTAAATTGGAAATTTGTTTAAAATTGTATGTTCTATCCAAATTATGAAAGAATATTTTGGGGTTTCCTGTCCCTTTAAGAGCTGGGCCAGGTTTCTCTCTGCAGCTGTCTAACCCCTCTTGATTGCAATCTATTTTTAAAAAAACACCTCAATGGGTTGCACTCATTTATGAGGTGAAAGTAAACTATTTTTACTCTCATGGTAACTCGACTAGCGCAAAAATCTGAAGTCAGAATATTGTGTGCGCGTTAATGTATTCCCCCATAGAAGTCGATGGAGAAAAAAATGGAAAAAACGCCCCACTCTTGCACAAACACAGTCGCATTTTCTCATTTGCGCTAACCCAACATGAAAATATGAATATTTCACATTCCAATGTTCTGCACATAACAGAATATGTAAATATTTCTACATATAGCTTATGGTATTTTGGTACAATATATATTTATACATATATATATATATATATATATATATATATACAGTATATATATATATATATATATATATATATATATGTATAGGTAGATAGATAGATAGATAGATAGATAGATAGATACAGATTATATAGGAATATCTATTTAGAAATGCATATTACATTCTGCTATATGTGGAACATTGGAATGTATAATATTTACAGTAGATACATAGTTAAAACCTTTATTAAAAATGAATATTGCATAAATATGCTTTTACATGTTCTTATCTACTTAATGTCAAAGGATGCACTTTTTTTATTTATATATACAGTATATATTTATAAATGTCTTTATATGTGCATATACTGTATGTCTGCATTACATGCATACACATATCAGTACATAAATATTTATGTACACATACTGTATATAGACATAAATATATACATACATATCCATCTTTAGAGATGTTTATATATGTATCTCAATGTTGAATAATTTTTATTAAATAGTGTTATTATGAGTGTAAGTCTACTTTGTAACGTATTTTTAATGTGTTTTCGCAACTTTTTTATTTTCGCAAAACAATTAACCACAGCACTAAAGTCACAGTAATGATTCTAGCATAAATCACGATTGCGCTCACGCAATCATGTATACTTTCAACTTGTAATATGAGCGGTAATCCCGATGAGCGCAAACCCTCGCAATATACCCCTTATCGCTTGTGGAGCAAATGTTTGCGCTCCACTTGTAATCTAGTCCTAAAAAGGGATTTTTTAAAAATTCTTTTCTGCATAGCTGTCACCAGCGAGAGTAACCTCGGCACCCAGCCCATCCCTCCTCACTTAATTTAGATTGCCCCTGTGTAGTGCTGTGTTAATCAGCAGCTGTGAGTCAAGAAGTGCCTATCCTGTTACTATATAATCTCTGTATGTGCAGCAGTTAAACCTCTGCCTCTTTATTTCCTTGTGCTAATGTATGTGTACATGTATTTGTGTGTGTGTGTGTGTATGTGTAAATGTTTATGTATATATTTAATTAATAAGAACTGATTGATCCCTTTATTTTGATAATATTATTAGGCATTTTCTACAACTCCTTGTTTCCTATCATTCATTAAGTTGATTATGTGTGTTATTATATGTTCATACAATCATCTTTTACGTAGCATTGTATCTAAAGTTTTCTTAAAACCACATAGGCCACATCAACTAAATTGCCTTTTTAAGCCGCTTCTTACTTTCACAGTTAGTTTGACATGGTTGGATTTTTTATTATTCTGAATATAAATAAAGTCCATTAGTCTCTGTATGGGCTTCAGGGGTATAAATTATACCTATACTTAAGAGCAGCAGCATTAAGCAGTGGGGGGGCAGCAGATATTGACTGCATGTCGCCTTCCCACTTTAAGGGGCTGATTTTTCATGTTCGGATGTAGCAGATCATGTCCGCGCAATACATTTTGTGTGAAATGCTTGTGCAATACCGCCCCCTGCACATTCGCGGCCGCTAGCAGGGGGTGTCAATCATCCCGATTGTATACGATCGGAATGATTGCTGTCCGCCACCTCAGAGGTGGCGGACGAGTTAAGGAGCAGCGGTCTTACGACCACTGCTTCTTAGCTTTTGTTTCCAGAGAGCCTGAAGGCTTGCGCAGAAACTGCTGCATTCGCAGCATCATAAATCGGCCCCTAATTCTCTAAAGGCTGATTTTACCATGGGAACAGTGTCTCACAAAAGGGTGTGCATACATTGCAAAAGGGCTCACAAACAATTGTAATTTAAAAATTGTGTAAAATTAATAAATATGGTACAAAATTGTATGGTTTCATTGCAATAAAGATTCTTTTCATGGGGAAAAATTGTATTTATTTTGAAATTACACAGGAAAAAGCTGTTTAAGGTGCACAGTAGAAATCATAATAAAATTACACTGCACGTGCCAAAGAAACACTGTGAAATTCACCCCCTTCTTCCATTCGGTCTCTGAAGTGAAGTTTGCCTTTCTAGCAAGTTCCATTACTTTCTAAGGGATACAGCCCCATTTTTAGATTATTCCCTGAGGGCAGCCTGTGCAAATGTCTTTCGTGTTTTTTTACATTTCATCCAGTAAAGTAAAGTCACCAAGGTTCAGTAATAAAAAAGTTTTTAAAACGGACCAGCTGATATGAGTTTTTCAACAGGCCCCAAAACATGACTTTTATTTTAGAGATTTTGCACACCCACACTATCCAGCATACAGATGTTAATGCAACATAGACTATCGCTCGAACGATAAAGTTAAACTTTTAACTTGTAATATGAGCGTAAAAATAGAAAAACGATTGACCAAATAGGTGTCATGAATCATGAAAGTGTTATATTCTATTTTAAAGAGAGAAGCTGGAACCCGACAAGACAGATTTATACAATACTACGACCAGCCTATATTGAGACACTTATTAATTTAGTGACTGGCTAAGTTTGTTCATACTGGGTGGCAACGATATAAGTTTTATACTAATGCCACTGGTCATTTAATGCAGGGATTACATTAAGGAACAAAATATATTAGAAAAAAATACTGCAGTGGGGAACGTGAAGCGGTTTGATTTGGCCTCAGGCTAACAACTCATTATTTAGTCATATGTTGGTAACTGTGTTAATCACTGACATTTTATAGACAGTCTCACTCAACGGTGAAAAGGAAATCTCCTTCGATATACACTCTTTGTGGCCGAAGTCCTAGAATATGTCAAGTGTTCAATAACTTCCTTTTTACCCCTCTTGCTTTTCAGTACATTCTGCGTTTCCCAGTAGGATTTATGTTTGCTTGTGTGTCTTGTAACTAATTTTGAAAACTGTCTGGACATCTGGGTCACTGCTGTCTATGGGCCTTGTACATTTTAAGCCTCTTATTACACAAGCAGAGTAGAGCCATTAATTGAGCCTTCATAGCCTTCCCTGGGGACCCCCGTTTATGCTGACTTTAGCTCACCATTTGATACAGATTTGAGGTATAACATGCTTCCATGACATTGTTTTACTTGCTACTCTAAGAACAAAATATTTTGTAAGAAAAAAACATTGTGGAAGCCATTTATATAAACAGTATTGTTGTTTGAGTTCAGCAGCTTAAAGAGACACAAAACTGGTCCCTTTGAAATTTAAAAGCCAAACTTTACATAGCTACCTTACATAAAAGTTATGTTAAAGGAACATTTTCTAAAATCAACCTCCCATTACCCTCACTTGCTTAATGTGTCCTCCTCACCACTTGGAAGCTTCTTATTATGCTCTGCAATCACTTCTGTTAAACGTGAAGGTGCAAGCTCATGCTGCCTTCAATCAGTCTCTGCACTGTGTGGGTTTGCAGTTCCGACACTTGTGCAGAGGCTGAGAGATGACATCATAAACATGCGCCTTCAGTCTCTTCTGGACAAAAATGGCTGCCAAGAGGGTAAGTAAAGTTGAGAGTCTCATCCTAGAAAATATTCAATCAACATATACATACAGGAAATATAAGATATATATATAAGGTTTTTACTGTTAAATTTTAAAGGGACATGTTTTGTAAAGCAAATAGAAAGAATGTTGTTGATTAGCGCTGTGGAATCTGTTGGCGCTCTACAAATAACTGATAATAATAATAATATTTATAATAAACTTTAGTGTAAGTCTATGAAAATCAATGTTCAAATGTAAATTTGGAGTGTGAATGCTTGTTCAGTGGACATTTTTGAATGACAGAATTAATATCAAGGGGAACATTTTGACAATATGAAAATATGTAAAACTTGCAATAGCCCCCAATTCCTAATTTTTTAACTAATCCTTTTAAAATGTTCTTTGAGAAGATGATAATAAACATCTGAATTTATGGTGTACTATTTGTTATGTCAATTCCGCACATCAAAAATGCATCAGTTTTCATGACATTTAAATTATGTAATTTTGATGTAAAAATCGCTAGAATCATTACCGCGATCTCAGAGCTGTGGTTAACTGTAACTCATAATAACACCATCTAATAAAAATTATTAAAAAAAATATTGCACACAAAAGTTATAAGGGCTCAAAGATATGAAATCGGAGGTGTAAAAAAAAAATGTCATGCTTTAACATAGACATACATATATATAAATGTTCAAAGATGGGTATGTATGTAAAAAAAAACTGGCACTGTGATGGAGTCCAATGCGGCCCCATCTTATTCCAGTCTCTATATGGCAGAGTTCAAAACCACAGGAACAGATCTGTTTGCTGACTTTAGGATCAAGTTCTTCAGGCGCTATATAGACGATTTATTCATGATTTGGGGTGGAACAAAAGAATCATTGAATGAATGGTTCATGAGCTTGAGTAATGCTAATCAAGCATTGACATTTAAGATGGAAGCAGACAAGAAGAGCATCCACATTTTGGACCTCTACCTGTATAAGGAGGCTGGAGGTCTAAAGTCAGCACTCTTCAGAAAGGCGACTGACCACAATTCTCTCCTCACGTATACGATTGGTCATCCACCATCCATAAAAAGATCACTACCCAAATCTCAATTTAAGAGGGTATGCAGAAATAACACTGATGAGGACAGTTGAGAGAAATGTACAGTAGATTACAACAAAGGGGTTGCCCACAAAAGATTTGGGATCACACAATTGCAGGATTTGGATGACTTGAAGCTGAGAACACAGCAATAACAACTTATGTTTGTCACCACCTTCACTGGTGATTAGAAGGATATTAAGGACACTATTGTAAAAAATTGGGATATTGTGAAAAGTGACCAAACTCTTCCATATGGACATATGCCCCCTCCAAGAATTGGCTTTAGGAAGGCTACCTCACTAAGGGACATGTTGGTGAAGACTGATCCCCGCTCTTGCCAAGTCTTCAGAGGAAGACTTGGTTGGACACCACAAAACCTGAGTGCTTTAGGTGCCTGGGATACACCACTTGTGGTAGGTTGCAGACTGGGCCATATTTCACTCATCCAACTAAAAAGAAGAAGTTTTTTCATAGATACCGACTGACCTGTACAACAACCCACAAAGTCTATCTTCTCCACTGCATGTGTGGCCTATTCTATGTAGGTAAAACAATGGACAACCTACCCACATGCAGAAATTGACATCAGCTCAACCTGTCACAAGACATTTTGCTCAGAACGGCCACACTGTGGTTGATTTAAATGATAAAATTATTGATCATGTCCCCCACTATCATGGGGTGGTGACAGGGGTAAAGTGTTGCTCCAGAATGAAGCTAGGTGGACACACATACTGGGGACTATGATACTCAAGGGACTGAATTCCAACTTAGATTGGCATTGCTTTATCAGCTGTTTATCATTATGATCTGTACTTAAAAGGTCCCTCCTAAAAGTCTATAACCAACCTAGTAAAATACATAGGGGGTATTGACCCTCATATGGTTTTCTATTCTGTTATTATTAATTTGACATCCATTCTGTATGTTTTGCCTTAGTAGCCAGTTTATTCTAACCAGCTCCATTTAACTGTATTTAGTTTTAGTACTGCGACTAGAACTGATATGTGTAAATTTATGTTTGAATCAGCATGCAAAATAGGGATTGATATTAGTTGTGTTACTTGAGGGGTGAATATATATTATAATCAGATGGGTCTCCTATGATTCTGTGAGACTTGGTTTTCCCCCCCTCATTACCACAGTGAGTATAAATGTAAATATGTATAAATGTAAATACTGATTGTGCCTAATGTATTTAAATCTCTCATCCTTAGGTTGAGTTCTGTAGTAGTATGGTAGAAGTGATAGTCTAACAGTTGGCTAACGGCGCATCCCCTGCGTCTATCATGATAACACACTGGTGAGTGTTTAGATTGGTTGTCATGACAACCCAGCTGACATGGCAGACGCGGTTGGATGCGGGGTGACCTATCAAGTTGTGAGAGCCACTTTAGAGAGATGTGACTGACTACAGTATTATGTAATTTATGCTTGGACTTGCATTTCCATATTGTAATTGTGTCTCTGTTTGATTTTAAGTTTAGAAGCACAATTATGGGTTTTTGTTATTTCACTTTAGGGATACCAGGTCGCCACCTGATGACGTCAGCTGATAAGAGTGGCGGTTATGTTGCGGCTCGGTGCCGTTGCAGTGCACATTGTTTAGTGAGACAGTCATGCTGTGGGTGAGTAAATGTCTGTTATCACTTTTGGGGTGTCTGACGAAGGGGGTAAAACCCCAAAGTTTTACTAATAAAGAAGGTGATGATATACCAAATCCTGGAGAGTGCATCCTTTTCTTGCTGAATATTGACTTGTTTGGAAGCACCCTGGGTAGTTGTTGTGAGCATTGCAGAGTGCTGGCCCCTCCTTTTGATTCAATATACATATATACAGTATACCACAAAAGTGAGTACACCCCTCACATTTTTGTAAATATTTTTTGATATCTTTTCATGTGACAACACTGAAGAAATGACACTTTGCTACAATGTAAAGTAGTGCGTGTACAGCCTGTATAACAGTGTAAATTTGCTGTCCACTCAAAATAACTTAACACACCAATAATGTCTAAACCGTTGGCAACAAAAGTGAATACACCCCTAAGTGGAAATGTCCAAATTGGGCCCAAAGTGTCAATCTTTTGTGTGGCCACCGTTTATTTCCAGCACTGCCTTAACCCTCTTGGGCATGGAGTTTACCAGAGCTTCACAGGTTGCCACTGGAGTCCTCTTCTACTCCTCCATGACGACATCAAGGAACTGGTGGATGTTAGAGACCTTGCGCTCCCCCACATTCCATTTGAGGATGCCCCACAGATGCTCAATAGGGTTTAGGTCTGGAGACATGCTTGGCCAGTCCATCATCTTTACCCTCACCTTCTTTAGCAAGACAGTGGTCATCTTGGAGGTGTGCTTGGGGTCGTTATCATGTTGGAATACTGCCCTGCGGCCCAGTCCCCGAAGGGAGGGAATCATGCTCTGCTTCAGCATGTCACAGTACGTGTTGACAAAATACGGAAGGGGACTGCACTCTCAGACTGGACTGGGTACACATCCCATGACCCTGCAACATGCTCAGCCCTAGGTCCTTACTGTCACTCACAGGAAGCTGTGCTCTCCCCAGAGTCAAAGGCAGTTAAACCCAGACAGACCTGGGTGCAAGGTCCATAGGGAAAATTACAAAACAAATTAATACAACACACAGAGAAAGTCCAGCACTCACTTACAAGCTCTCAGCTAAGATTAACAGCAAAAATGGAACGGTTAGTTACCGCATTCAGCTAAATGGGACAAGCCCAGGTACCTCGTCAATGTCCCTTCCAAAACCTGGGTCCCTAAAACAACCGCACAATGCAAGCTCTCAATCCAACAAACTGAAAACAATTGAAGGGTGCGCAGGCTTGTTATGTCTACCTATACAGTATATCAGGGATATAACATACACATAACTCACATCCTATAATATAAAAGGCCAAGTGTGTTTGTCCGAAGCTGTCATGTGCAGTAGAGACTGCATGAGGACAAACACACCTGGCCTTCAACAAACTGACCTGGGCTGGCTGCTGGCACCTAATCCGTGAAGGGGGCAGAGTCAACCGACCATGAAGGGGCGGGGTCACGTTGTGAAGGGGCGGAGCTGAGCATGACACAGCATGAGAGAGAGAGCAGCACATGAGGGAGATATAGAGCAAAAGAGGGCGAGCGATAGCAAAAGAAAGGGGTGAGAGAGAGCAAAAGAGAGGGGTGAGAGAGAGCAAAAGAGAGGGGTGAGAGAGAGTAAAAGAAAAGGGTGAGAGAGAGCAAAAAAAGAGGGGTGAGAGAGAGCAAAATACTGGGGAGGGAGAGAGCAAAAGAGAGGGGGAGACGGAGAGATCAATGACTCACTCCCTAAACAAACATGGTCAAAAATAATGTTGAACATGAGTAGGTCTACATCCTCTATCTCCATCATGGAAATGAACCTAAAATTAATGTGCAGGTGGTATTATACCCCTGCACGTCTACACCAATTATTCCCTACTACACCAGCACAGTGCTGGAGGGGTTGCCCTGATGCTGGAACTGCCACACATATCTGGTGGTCATGTCCTGTTGCTAAGGTCTACTGGGAATCAATCAAAAAGGAGATTGACACAGTACTTAATATCTCCCTACCCTTTACTTTCTGGACCCTTCTGCTTAATCTTTTTCCCAAAATCACTTGCAAATTAAGATTAGCACTGTTGACGATCATGATTAACTCTGCAAAAAGACTAATACACTTGAACTGGAAAAAAACAGATCTTCCACCTATCTCGACATGGCGAGGAATGGTTACTCACTCACTAAAACTAGAAAAATATCACTACACACAGACCAAGCAACTAGATAGTTATCATTCCATATGCTTTATATGGGAAGAATATCTGAGGGTCGAATCTATCACTTTCTAAACAGCCTAAATCGCATGGCATGGTCAGAATATAAGCACACTCACACTCCTCACATTCTAGAAGACATTATTGTCTATCCCACGGAATGTCAACAATTCTAGTAGCCCTACTCAACTATCTGCATATGTGTTGGTACCATTCTTTATCTGTTTATTAGTTCTCTGGCATACATTTCATATGACGCATATCTGAAATTGTTTATCTGATGAGAACCTTCTTTATTTTTCTGTATAATGTAACATTTTATCTCATATTGTATGCTTTTTCTCTTTGAATTATACAATAAAAATATTTAAAAAGAAAAAAAAAAGAAAAAAAAGAGGGGGAGAGAGAGAACAAAAGAGGGGGAGAGAGCGTGCAAAAGAGGGAGATAGAGAGAGCTATAGAGAGGGGGAGACAAAGAAAGCAAAAGAGAGAGAGGGGAGACAGAGAAAGAGAGAGAGAGAGAGCAAAAGTAAGGGGAGAGAGAGCAAAAGAGAGGGGGTAAGAGAGAGCAAAAGAGAGGGGGAGATATTAAAAGAGAGGGGGAGAGAGAGCAAAAAAGAGGGGGAGAGAGAGAGAGCAAAAGAGAGAGGGAGAGAGAGCAAAATATAGGGGGAGAGAGAGCAAAAGAGAGGGGGAGAGAGCAAAAAAGAGGGGGACAGAGAGCGAAAAAGAGAGGGGAGAGAGTGCAAAAGAGAGGGGGACAGAGAGAGAGAGCAAAAGAGAGGGTGGAGAGAGACCAAAAGAGAGGGGGGAGAGAGACCAAAAGAGAGGGGGGAGAGAGAGCAAAAGTGAGGGGGAGAGAGAGCAAAAGAGAGGGGGGAGAGAGAGAGAGCAAGCAAAAGAGAGGGTGAGAGATAGCGGCAAAAGAGAAGGTGAGAGAGAGAAAGCAAAATGAGGGATGAAAGAGAGTGAGAGCAAAAGAGAGGAGAGCGCAAAAGAGAAGGGGAGAGAGAGCAAAAGAGAGGGGGAGAGAGAGCAAAAGAGAGGAGGAGAAAGAGCAAAAGAGAGGGGAGAGAACGCAAAAGAGAGGGTGGGGGAGAGAGAGCAAAAGAGAGGGGGAAGAGAGAGAGCAAAATAGAGGGGGGGGGTGTGGAGAGCAAGGTGTGGGACTATGTGCTGTACTGCAAAAAATGGCCTGGGCTTTAAGACTAGTATAATATAATGGATGTATATATCACAGCATAGCTGATTCACTGATTGTTATGAATACAATTTATATATATTTGCAAGATTGTTTTTATAAGCACTATTTTCTAGTATTGTAGTAGAAAGAATTTGCTTTATAAATTCAGAGAGTGCATTTTTCTTCAAGTTTGTTTATATTTATATACAGTGTATATATATATATATATATATATATATATATATATATATATATATAGATATATATATATATATATATATATATATATATATATATATATATATATATATATATATATATATATATATATATATATATATATAGATATACAGGGAGTGCAGAATTATTAGGCAAGTTGTATTTTTGAGGATTAATTTTATTATTGAACAACAACCATGTTCTCAATGAACCCAAAAAACTAATTAATATCAAAGCTGAATAGTTTTGGAAGTAGTTTTTAGTTTGTTTTTAGTTATAGCTATTTTAGGGGGATATCTGTGTGTGCAGGTGACTATTACTGTGCATAATTATTAGGCAACTTAACAAAAAACAAATATATACCCATTTCAATTATTTATTTTTACCAGTGAAACCAATATAACATCTCAACATTCACAAATATACATTTCTGACATTCAAAAACAAAACAAAAACAAATCAGTGACCAATATAGCCACCTTTCTTTGCAAGGACACTCAAAAGCCTGCCATCCATGGATTCTGTCAGTGTTTTGATCTGTTCACCATCAACATTGCGTGCAGCAGCAACCACAGCCTCCCAGACACTGTTCAGAGAGGTGTACTGTTTTCCCTCCTTGTAAATCTCACATTTGATGATGGACCACAGGTTCTCATTGGGGTTCAGATCAGGTGAACAAGGAGGCCATGTCATTAGATTTTCTTCTTTTATACCCTTTCTTGCCAGCCACGCTGTGGAGTACTTGGACGTGTGTGATGGAGCATTGTCCTGCATGAAAATCATGTTTTTCTTGAAGGATGCAGACTTCTTCCTGTACCACTGCTTGAAGAAGGTGTCTTCCAGAAACTGGCAGTAGGACTGGGAGTTGAGCTTGACTCCATCCTCAACCCGAAAAGGCCCCACAAGCTCATCTTTGATGATACCAGCCCAAACCAGTACTCCACCTCCACCTTGCTGGCGTCTGAGTCGGACTGGAGCTCTCTGCCCTTTACCAATCCAGCCACGGGCCCATCCATCTGGCCCATCAAGACTCACTCTCATTTCATCAGTCCATAAAACCTTAGAAAAATCAGTCTTGAGATATTTCTTGGCCCAGTCTTGACGTTTCAGCTTGTGTGTCTTGTTCAGTGGTGGTTGTCTTTCAGCCTTTCTTACCTTGGCCATGTCTCTGAGTATTGCACACCTTGTGCTTTTGGGAACTCCAGTTATGTTGCAGCTCTGAAATATGGCCAAACTGGTGGCAAGTGGCATCTTGGCAGCTGCACGCTTGACTTTTCTCAGTTCATGGGCAGTTATTTTGCGCCTTGGTTTTTCCACACGCTTCTTGCGACCCTGTTGACTATTTTGAATGAAACGCTTGATTGTTCGATGATCACGCTTCAGAAGCTTTGCAATTTTAAGAGTGCTGCATCCCTCTGCAAGATATCTCACTATTTTTGACTTTTCTGAGCCTGTCAAGTCCTTCTTTTGACCCATTTTGCCAAAGGAAAGGAAGTTGCCTAATAATTATGCACACCTGATATAGGGTGTTGATGTCATTAGACCACACCCCTTCTCATTACAGAGATGCACATCACCTAATATGCTTAATTGGTAGTAGGCTTTCGAGCCTATACAGCTTGGAGTAAGACAACATGCATAAAGAGGATGATGTGGTCAAAATACTAATTTGCCTAATAATTCTGCACTCCCTGTATGTATATATATATATATATATATATATATATATATATATATATAGATATAGATATAGAGATATACATATACCTTTTGGAATAAATAGAACATATTCTATGTGCAGAACATTGGAATGTGAAATATTTATATTTTTATGTCGGGTTAGCGCACTTGAAATTACATGGTCGGGTTAGCGCACATTAGAATATACAGTCGTGTGTGCGCATTGAGATTATGAGATTGGGTTTGAGCATATGTAAATATATGGTTGGGAGTGGGCATCTGAGAACATGCGATCAGGTTAGTGTGTGATTAGGGTGTTAGGGTTTTTTGCCACTTTTTTTCTCCTTTGACTTCTATAGGGGAAGAGGTTATCTTTTGCGCAACAGTCTAATTTCGCTAGATGTAACCTATATATGTGTCCTATATATTAATATGTGTCTGTGAATCACTCATTATCAATAACCAGCAATGTCTCTTAGTTTTCTGTACAAATACTTATTCTCAACATACTGTGAACTCAGTGTAGGTATCATTTTGTGCTGCTTTAGGAAATAATATTCACTGCTGTTGTTTGCCCACTTGTAATAAAAAGCTTAAATGCGAGATAGGAATTCAGACTATAATTACTGGAAATGAATAGCACACAAGACAATCTTCTAAAATGCCCACTCCAGGATTTTTTACATGAAACTAAAAGATTACAGTGATTTCTGGAAATCAAATGCTAGTTATTATTGATCCATGACTAGTCAAGGAATAAGATTGATAGTTTATCATTGTGTGAGTTATTTAGATAAAGAAATGTTTGAATGCAATTTTCTAGGATAACTCTAAGCTCAAGACATCCTGTGGAAAAAAAATCTACTCTGTTAAAATACTTTTATTATTAATATGACTTAACTGAATGGAGTGATATTTCATGAGGATGGATTCATGCAATTCTAACTCACTAACATTAAAATGAACTACCCTATGTTGTTATTGACTTTGTTGATGTATTTGTAAGATGCATTTGTGCAATTTTGCAGCTTTCTTTTCCATTTTATTTCATGCTTTCCCTGTAGCGCACTTACGTCATATTGAAAATGAAAATGATACAATTGTAACAAAATTGCTATAATTCACTTGAATTTGTTTCAAATTGGTTTCATAAAAATATCAGAAAGATTGTATAATTTGAACCATTTTGTGTTTTGTTATACATCTGTTGTATAATACACAACTAAATCAACAGGTTTTAATAGATGTATTTGTAGCTGACATATGGCTGGTGAAAGAATTTAACTTTTATAGTCCTATTATGTTTGAAATACCATATAGAAATTCTTGCACAATAAAACGAGTGAACGCAAGTCAATTGTAAGAATTTCAAAATATATATAAAAATATAATACATATATAAAAATATAATACATACATAAAAATATAATACATACATAAAAATATAATACATACATATATTTTGTAAGAGATTTGTAAAATAAGGCAGCTCATTTAAATAGAAACATATTTGCAAATATGCTTCTAGTAAAAGGTATCACTGTTTTAATGTTACTATTTTGCTGAGCATGTGCATGCGAAGCATACCTAGTTGATCTCAGTGCACCAGAATTTTAAATACTGCAGTTGCTCAGAGAGCCAGTGGGTCTTGTATCCAGCCAGCAATTAAGCAAATTGAGTCATCACCAGATGATACCAGCATATTAGGCTGTCTGAGCAAGTGCTGTGTTTAAAATGCTGGTGCACGAAGAATACATATATACACTATTAAAAAAGCTAAAGCTTTTACTAGAAACTTTTTTGCTACAAAATGTGTATTGCAAAAATGCTTCTATTCAAAAGTTAAAGGGACAGTCTACTCCAGAATTGTTATTGTTTAAAAAGATAGATAACACCTTTATTACCCATCCCCAGTTTTGCATAATCAACACAGTTATATTAATATACTTTTTACCTCTGTAATTACCTTGTTTCTAACCCTCTGCAGACTGCCAGCTTATCTCAGTTCTTTTGACAGGCTTACATTTTAGCCAATCAGTGCTGACTCCTAATTAACGTCACAGGAGTGAGCACAATGTTATCTATATGGAACACATGAACTAGCACTGTCTAGCTGTAAAAATGGTTAAAATGCACTGAGATAAGAGGCGGCTTTTTATGGGCTTAGAAATTAGCATATGAGCCTACCTAGGTAAAAAGCTAATGTGATGATAAAAGTAAATTGGAAAGTTGATTAAAATTGCATGCCCTATCTGAATCATGAACATTTTATTTGACTAGACAGTTCCTTTAAAAATAAAATACATCCTTTATTTCAAACAAAAGAAAATTTTCTTTTATATCTGAGATCTGCAGATCTCAAAATATTCAATGTGCTTATAAATTACCCCAGTTGAAAACTACTTGTAAGTCAAATTAGAAGTAAGAGCAGGGGAACTATGCTAAAAAACAGGGCAATTTGTTTTTGTATTTGCTTAAAATATGTTGCATTTGTTGGGTAGTCCCCTATCACATTCATCCTCCCCTGTAAGATCCATTTTTCCAGAGACGTTTGTTGTTTTCTATATGAGGCTTCCATGTTTAAAGGGACATTCCAGCCAAAATTGGAATGGATACGGGTGCATTTAAAGGTACATACATACTTAAAGTGATAGTAAAGCCCAGTGTTTGTGAAACGTTAGGATTTACCAGTTTCACAAATAAAGGAGACTTTCAGTCATGAAGTATAAAATACTTCATGCTGAAAGTTCATTTAGTTGTCTGCAACATTCGCCGCCCTGAGCTGTTCAGGCTGCCTGCAGCAGAACGCTATTTTTCAGTGAGGTGACGTTTCCACCTCTTAGACAAAAGCTGTGGGGGCCAGCTGGCATTATGCCAGATAGCTAGCACACTATGGACTAAAATCACCTCACTGCAAAATAGCATTCTGCCGTGTGAGGCTTGAGGCGCTCAGCGCGGCGAATGCTGCAGACAAATAAAGGAACTTTCAGCATGAAGAATTTTTTTTATTTCATGACTAAAAGTTCCCTTTATTTGTTGCACTGGTAAATCCTAGCATTTCAAAAATGCTAGGATTTACTATCACTTTAAAGCGACTGTAAACAGCCTGCAGTCTTGCAATAAAGTAAAATACTATGTGAGTTTGACATTTTTTTAACATTTGTTGCAACTGTTTTTCAATAGCCAAACTCTGCCCAACACATGTCATTTAAAGGAGCCAATCTGGACTTTTAATGGAGTAGACAAGGGGTTCTCACTGTCATTTTGTTTCCAAATATCCATTGTTTTGCGGTTAATTATCTTATCATCTCTGCTGAAACCAAAGACAGATATGTAGCGAGGTTAGGCTTATGAAATCAGCAGTGCACATTCCCAATTATCAGAAGTAGAGAACACACAATTTTCAGAATTAATGTACTGGAAAAAAGTGGAGAATTGATCATAAAAGTATATTGCCAAATATGTTATTAAACATAATTTAAGGGGGGCTGAGCTAACCGCCAAAGTGAATGGCCGCACTCTTACAGAGCTCCCAACTCTAGACCTACAAAAAAGGGACCTATTTATATAATCTGACAGCTTAAAGTCACTTAAAGTTAAGTCCCAACCAAATGCGACCTTGCAAGAACGAGTTTGGGAGCACACAAAAGCTTTTCTTTTTGTGTATGACCAGTTACAGAGCAATGACAAACCAAGCAATAATCAAGGCATCAGAGAATCTAAAGATGGCAGTTTAACAATGTGGGGTAGTAGCCTCAGGATACCACTTCTAACCAACCCCCCGGCAATCCGGGTTTGAGCAGAAATTCCCCAGCAGCTGGCATAACTCACTACATGGAACATTATTGCTCAACTGTAATGGAGGCAGTCAATCCTGACTCAGTACTTCCGCGACTTACAACAGAGCCTGATTCGGATGTTGGCGCAGGTGGAGCCTCAGCAGGTCGTAGACTATGGTCCCCAGAGAAAACAGAGTTCTGGGTCTACAGTGAAGACACCGAACACAGCTATCTCAGACCAGAGGAACATAGTGCTGCTCTCTCCACGTGGCACTGGGGGCCGGAAAACTCCTAGGAGCTCAACTACTACTAAGAAAGATAGCGTTTCAAAAAGGCCCCCTCACTTTTGCTTTGTGACTATACATAAACCCTGTGGAATGGCGAAAGTCCCAGTAAGGCGGACTACTACAAGTAATCGACATCAGAGGGAAAGGGTCACAAGGGAGGCTCAATTTGCAGATATGGGGGCCAAGTGTAAGAAAATGCAGAGACCCGCACCTACAGAGAAGCTGATCACTCACAGGTGGGACTTGGCTGCCCCGATGCCATATATCCCAGCTAGGAAGGCATGTAGACTCATTTGACTGCCCTGTGGATAGATAGATGGCCTTATGTGAGAGAGGGCATAGGGTGAAGTATGCAATGGTAAAGGAGAGACCTTTGGGCTTGACCAGACGATCCCCTTAGCAAGCCTCCGATACGGTCATAAAACTAACTAACTTGGATATCCCTAGCACATGGTTCTACGGGACTTTATTATTAAGGATAAATCATTTTATTGTTACTGTTAGTAATTGTTTGGTATTTGAACTACTTCTAAATAGTTATGTTACCCGTTAGGCTGAGCAAATATGTCTCCCATTCCATTACCCTGTATACTTGGCAGTTGACTGGAACTATTATTCCAGGACCAGATTTCCAGTATGTCTCTCTGACTTCCCTCTCTCATTTAAACCATTGACCTATGCTAAGTGGCGTGCCTCCAGTGGCCGAGGCGGCACGTTCACATTTATTCTTACAGGACCATAAGGAGAAGTCCGATATACATATACAGGGAGTGCAGAATTATTAGGCAAATGAGTATTTTGACCACATCATCCTCTTTATGCATGTTGTCTTACTCCAAGCTGTATAGGCTCGAAAGCCTACTACCAATTAAGCATATTAGGTGATGTGCATCTCTGTAATGAGAAGGGGTGTGGTCTAATGACATCAACACCCTATATCAGGTGTGCATAATTATTAGGCAACTTCCTTTCCTTTGGCAAAATGGGTCAAAAGAAGGACTTGGCAGGCTCAGAAAAGTCAAAAATAGTGAGATATCTTGCAGAGGGATGCAGCACTCTTAAAATTGCAAAGCTTCTGAAGCGTGATCATCGAACAATCAAGCGTTTCATTCAAAATAGTCAACAGGGTCGCAAGAAGCGTGTGGAAAAACCAAGGCGCAAAATAACTGCCCATGAACTGAGAAAAGTCAAGCGTGCAGCTGCCAAGATGCCACTTGCCAACAGTTTGGCCATATTTCAGAGCTGCAACATCACTGGAGTGCCCAAAAGCACAAGGTGTGCAATACTCAGAGACATGGCCAAGGTAAGAAAGGCTGAAAGACGACCACCACTGAACAAGACACACAAGCTGAAACGTCAAGACTGGGCCAAGAAATATCTCAAGACTGATTTTTCTAAGGTTTTATGGACTGATGAAATGAGAGTGAGTCTTGATGGGCCAGATGGATGGGCCCGTGGCTGGATTGGTAAAGGGCAGAGAGCTCCAGTCCGACTCAGACGCCAGCAAGATGGAGGTGGAGTACTGGTTTGGGCTGGTATCATCAAAGATGAGCTTGTGGGGCCTTTTCGGGTTGAGGATGGAGTCAAGCTCAACTCCCAGTCCTACTGCCAGTTTCTGGAAGACACCTTCTTCAAGCAGTGGTACAGGAAGAAGTCTGCATCCTTCAAGAAAAACATGATTTTAATGCAGGACAATGCTCCATCACATGCGTCCAAGTACTCCACAGCGTGGCTGGCAAGAAAGGGTATAAAAGAAGAAAATCTAATGACATGGCCTCCTTGTTCACCTGATCTGAACCCCATTGAGAACCTGTGGTCCATCATCAAATGTGAGATTTACAAGGAGGGAAAACAGTACACCTCTCTGAACAGTGTCTGGAAGGCTGTGGTTGCTGCTGCACGCAATGTTGATGGTGAACAGATCAAAACACTGACAGAATCCATGGATGGCAGGCTTTTGAGTGTCCTTGCAAAGAAAGGTGGCTATATTGGTCACTGATTTGTTTTTGTTTTGTTTTTGAATGTCAGAAATGTATTTGTGAATGTTGAGATGTTATATTGGTTTCACTGGTAAAAATAAATAATTGAAATGGGTATATATTTGTTTTTGTTAAGTTGCCTAATAATTATGCACAGTAATAGTCACCTGCACACACAGATATCCCCCTAAAATAGCTATAACTAAAAACAAACTAAAAACTACTTCCAAAACTATTCAGCTTTGATATTAATGAGTTTTTTGGGTTCATTGAGAACATGGTTGTTGTTCAATAATAAAATTAATCCTCAAAAATACAACTTGCCTAATAATTCTGCACTCCCTGTATATATATATAGAGAGAGAGAGAGGTACCTATTTTTTTATTTTATTTTATTTTATTTATTTTTTTTAGTCCGATACTGTCTTTGTATAGTCTCAGCAACCTTTGTTTATACCCAAATCATTTTTCCTTTCTGAGCAGAATTGGTTTAAGCACATGCAGATTTCATTCCTGAAATTTAGCGCCCGGTTCCCCCTTTATACAGCCCCCTCCAGGGCAATAATCTTATATGCACAAGTCCTCTGCTCCCTTTAATTTAATTAAATTTAGTTAACTTTTTGGCGGTACACTGTACCCTTCTACAGCACTATATAAACCATATTGTTTGCTCCATAAAGCTAGATAGACCCTATCCATGAGTGATCTCCTGTTGCACTGTTTGTTCCTTTGTTAGATATATTTCAAATGTCAGCATTATACTCTTATCTTCTGCTCTATATACCAGCTTTATCATGTGGCCCAAGAGTGGTCCCTATGTAACTACTATTTAATATTCCTCTAGTGAATCAGTTAGTCCAAAAGTGACCGGTCCAGTAGTTACCATATAACTATATTATATTAAATAAAGGAGATATCATAATATGTCCATACACGTTATTGTTAGTATTCTATATACTGTATATTATGCACAGACAGAGAGGGGAATCTGATCAAGCTACACCTGAGTTTACTATTCTGAGTCCCACAGTACAGCCATAATTATGCCTGAATGTTGTTTTATTGTGACCTAACGTAGGCAGCCTCATTGTTTCCTATTATACATATTAGTTCCCTGTATGCAAAATGTATGTTATATATTTTGTTCTCATCTGTAATGGGATATGTGTCATTGTATGGATATTGTACTACCCTCATATATGCTATTCTTATTATTGTTTTCTGTAGTTAGTTTGCAGCTAGAGAAGCAAACTTGATTAGGATATACATGAGTAGCTGTTTATGAGCAGCCCTTCAAACCATAATTTAGTTTTACTGTTGTTTATCATGTACTTAGCATAGGTACTTCCTATTATATTTATATACTCTAATATAGTATCCCTGCAGATTGGTTTAGACAGTCAGTAGCTGACAATATGTACATGTTCGATTCATACATGAGAATCCTATTATAACCTAATTCAGGTAGTCTCCCTAATGACTACTATGTCTGTAGGTTTACTATGTACAATGTGGATATTATTTTTCATCTCTCTCTTATTTTGCTTGCATTTGGACATTTATTACTATTTGTTATCACTAAATAGCTCAATAAAAAATTATTATTAAAAAACAAACAAAAAAACCCCCCATAATTTAACATATTTACCGACTCTTTAATACTTTGGCTGCAAAGCCATTTCCCACCTGGGTTCTAAGCTGGTTTCATGCTTTTTTTTAATTTTACTTCTTTTAAATATATATTTATTGTTAACTTTTTTTTCCAGATCCCCAAGATCTTATCAAGGTTAGACAATTACCTTTCCAACAGTGGGTCTTGGGGGTCTGTAGCTGCTTAGATGCCTGAGATACAGGCTTCTAAGCAGTATGCCCCATCCCCCTATACTTGTTCATTGTCAACTTTAAATAAAGTTGTGCGGTGACCATCACATCATTGCGCGTAACGTCACTGTGCCAAACATGAAGCCCTGGCTATGCCTGTCACTATACAGGCCAGATCGCCCGGGGTGGGAGTCAGTGGGAGCCCCCAGATTGCCCTCAAGGTGGGTGAGTGCTAACGACTGCTCTGAGCCGTCGTCAGCACCTGACTGGGACAATTTGCGATGGCTCAGAGCCGTTGTTAGCACTCAAAGGGTTAAAGGAATAGTCTAGTAAAAATTAAACTTTGATGATTCAGATAGAGCATGTCATTTTAAACTTAAACTTTCTAATTTACTTCTATTACTAAATTTTTTCGTTCTCTTTGTATCTTTAGTTGAAGAAGCAGGAATGTAAGCATAGGAGCCGGCCAATTTTTGGTTCAGCATCTGGGTAGGGCTTTTTGATTGGTGTCTAAATGTAGCCACCAATCAGCAAGAGCAACTAAGGTGCTGTACCAAAAATGGGCCGGCTCCTAAGCTTACATTCAAATAAAGATACCAAGAGAACGAAGAAAAATTGATAATAGGAGTAAATTGCTTAAAATTGCTGCTCTATCTGAATAATTAAAGTTTAATTTTGACTAGACTATCCCTTTAAGCTTAAAGGGACATTAAACACTAAATAGATTTCATGCATCTCCCTCTATGAGTGCTGCCATGTTGGAACTTAGGTTACAACTCAGTTATGTGAAGATGAGTTACTGCACATGTGCAAACACATCAGCACTGGAATGCAATAAAAGGTAACGTTTAACATTGCAGCATCCATGATAGCAGGAGATGGGGCATAACCTCAATACTATGCTTATAAAATGTATTTAGCATTTAATGTCCCTTTAACTGATGTTAAACTGAACTTATTGACAGGCTGTAAAGGTACACATCTTCATCTCTCACAGAGCACGTTAAAGGGACATGAATTCACAACTATATTTATGTCAATATTATGCTGGTATCCCATGAGAACTATACCTTTTTTTTTTTATATTTTTTATTGAGAATCAATTTGAGGCACAAATACAGTGTATGACAGTGAAACCACATCGAATTCACAGTTTCCATAGATACAATCTCAAATAGGAGACAAATGAGGAGTTGTATAAAGTGACTTAGACATACGGTATTTGAGTAAAAATGCATGTGAATAGAATTGAACAGTTATTGTGCCATGTTACCTATCTACCCTCTGGATGATCAATGAGGCCACTCTTAGGTCTCTTAGTGCAACATTGTGGCGTTACAGACGGTATTTACGGACAAAAGGAGGCCACTCTTGGACCTCAGCTGATATATCTCAGTTTTTTATTTTTTAAGAAATAACAATATTTATGTCACATGAAATTTGAAGAGAAACTATAGCCACTTTTGGGCTTGGTAAGGTACAGAACATTAATTATATATATCAAGAACATATTGTGAAATAAGTTTCAACCAACATGAGTAACATTTTATACTTCTATGAACATGTGGATTATACTCATCAATAAACCATTATCTTCCAAAAACAAACAAACAAATAAACCTATGTGTACATCTAATATAGAAATAATAGAAATGGTATAGTAGATCTATTGTAGATCTGTCTGCTACACTTCAATATAGAAATGAGTTATCTACACTTCGAGGTCTGTCTATAACTTGGATTTGACTTGGTCAATGAAATGAAGTTTCTATGATAAATAGATTGTGTGGTTGTCATGTAAAAAGAAAGAAAAGATTTCTACAGGATTCATTTTCCTTTGCTTAAGAAATAAGCTCAATGGTGTCAGGCAGGGGGGGCGACTAAGGGGTTCTAGGGGGAACAAAGGGGGGATGGGGGGGAGAGGGAAATGAGGGGAGGGGGAGGGGGAGCCAGCAGATATTCAAAGATGTAAGACTGGAAGCAAAAATAAAGAAATGTTTGTTGGGAAAAAGTATATACCTCATTGTGAGGAAACATAGGAGCTCTGCAACAAATTTTAACCATATAAAATGTTCAGTGGGCTATGCTACCTTTTTGGGATCCTGTCAACACTCATTCAATATGGTAAAAGGAGAAAAATTGGAAATCATTTGTATTTATATATATATAATTGTCACCACTGGACGGAGCCGGGAAAAGGTTATTGGATATGACCCACTCTATCATATAGAGTAGGAAAGGATGAGGGGAGATACCTTACATTTCAAAGGAATCACTAAAGACTTTACCATTATCTTAGCTAAGTAGAAGGGAGATACTGGAGATTAGGAGAACTATAAAAGTATTATAACACTTGCAGAACCTACCACAATTTCTCAGATTGTAGATAACATATGGGTACCTGGCAAGTTAGGGTGTAAGTCTAGTCATAGTGTGTATGCTAAACAATATACAACTTTAAATAATAAAAACAAAAACAGAAAGCCTAAAGCCGTAGTCTCGCATAAAACCATAGATAGTAGAAGTGAATCAACTAAAATTGTCAGGTAAAATATCAAACCTACAGTTGTCACATTAATCATCTTCTCTATAGTAAACGAACAGGTAATCACTATAGTTAACTAACCGAACATAATAACAGCTTGTGTGTAGGGTTGGATACAAAATACCGGGAATTGCACAATTGTACCTTGACAAGTATTATGTAATGAGGGAGAAGATGGTAGTATTAAGTCTGAATCTATAAGTATTTGGTCCTAGTGTACTAGGTAAAAGGGATCTAAATTAGGGTCTATTAGGACTACTACGCGTCTTGATAAGAAGAGCTACTATGAATCAGTATTACTCTGAGTCATAGGGAACAAAATAAGAACTACTATAAAAATAAAACTACTACTAGTTGCTGGCTCCCCTTCAGTGATGAGAATTGGTATTCCAAGTGTATTTCCCAATATGTGTCAGCAATTAGATCTACATGCCCCGCCATCCTGGCCACTGACAGCAGGGCAGAAAAGTATTCTATCATAGTTAAGGAACACTCCAAAAGGTAATAACATGATAAAGTACATTTTCTCAACAGGTGGGTAGTAAATAGGGGTATTAGCAGTAGCTAATTAGTCTCTTAAAACCAAATCTTCTAAGCCGAAGCCGTTTTATATTAATATAATAAGTTCTACTAGGGGCATTGCTAAAAACTTTAAGTAAAAGTCACAACCCTACCAGACATAATTTATACTGTAACTAGACAAGTAGGCAGCACATTCAAGTCGAAGTCATAGCAAAATACCATACAGTTACATGGGAGTCTATATACTCCATAATATCTCCCCCGCCTATTAGATCCAGGTCTGGATATCTTTACGTAAATATAGCATAACAGGAAGTCAAAATGAGCAAAGTCTAAGTTGTAGCAATAGATCTCCTTAATGAAATTAACACAGAGAAAAAAGATGACATGTAATGTAATATGCTAAGGTAGTGCTATATAACATTTCACATCTCTAGATCTACCTTATCCATAGAACTGTCTATCGCTCCTATGAGTAAAACTAAGTATTAAACGGCTGCTTATGAAATCACTAGGCAAAAAGCTAGGAAATTGAAGTACATGTACAGCAACTGCCTACTAAATAACAGTTATGAGGGGTGTCTTCTAGCAGCTCCTTCTGATGTAGCAAACTTGGTCTTTAGTATTTAAGTTAGGTTTAAAGGAGCCATTGCACCATAACACTTGAGTAATGAAAGCATAGGCTATTAGCTGATGTGTCTCACATACGAATAAAAGTCCAATAAAAAGGCAACTTGCTTATGAGCTACCGTCATCCTATCTTTATTGCCAGACGTCAGCTGAGGAAGGGAAAGTACTTTAGCCTACTCCAGCTTTAAGGAGCGTCGAACTATAGGCTCCATATTTATCATAGTAAATCCACAAAGTTATATCACGATGTGGTATTATGCTCTGAACAGCACATGATAGGTTTGTCGCACACCAGGGAGCCCAAAGTTGCGTAATGGTGGCAGCAATAGTTGTAATTTTATCTGGATAACTGCTTGTTTGCTGTAAAAATTCTGCAACTGACTTATTTCGGCCGTTCCCAGAATCAACCTGCTCAGCATCGCTTCTCCTCATACCGTCCCTCGTCTCATGGGTACTTATACATGCAGTAGTCTCGTATCCAAAATCGCTTTGTAATAGCTGTGAGTCTACAATCCCTTTAACTGGCATATTGCAGGAGAGTGTAGGTGCCTGTTGTTGAGCGTCCGAATCAGCAAAGCCCCCTGTAGGTACATATGTAGCGTTCGGGTTTAGGGCATCAGCTGTGTTGTCTCTAGCCAGTGTAGTAAATGCTGCTTGTAAGGACACCACTAAGCTGGCTTGGTATGCATCTAAAAGATCGCCAAATTTGGCTACCCAGAACGTGACCGGTTCCATGATTGTCACAGAATATCACCAGGCGATGTCGTGAAGGGAGTACTCTGTTGACTGTACCTCAGTTTTTTTAAAAGGTTGTAGGTCAATCCACATTTAACCAGCCTTCCGATGTCTATAGTGCCTGGGTGCTGCACTGCCCTGATCGCTCGATGTCTGTTGAATATCAGAGGAGGCAGTCAGGAGTGACACACTTTCATTTTCAGTTCTCCTCCGGTTCTTATCAGGCCCCAAATCTTAGCAAAGTACCTTACTTGTTGCTGCACAGTAACTCCGGAGCGGATCACCGACCCTCCGGAGTTCAATTAGCAAGGCACTGGTCCTTTGTTACCTGGTAAGGATCTGTAGCACTTATCCCTGCAGCTAAGCAGTTCAGGGAGACCCGGAGCTCACAAAAGTGGCGTGTAGCTTGTTCACAAATAGTCTCAGGGAGTCACCGGTCTATCCCTCAGCCTCTTCTGGGATGATTTATAAAAAATTTAACCCTTTATTTATGATGGCAATGAGCTTTTATAATCTTATATCGGCTATGGCCTAGGAGCCATCTGAATATGCGACTGAACAGTTAGACTGTTGGCTCCGCCCCCCCATGAGAACTATATCTTAATTCATAACATGCACCTGAATAGAACCATATATGAGTAGCTTCAAGAAGGAAAAAGCACAGTGACAGTGTGCAAAAATATAACTTACAGGTAGTTATAACTACACAAAATAAGTATCATTTAATAGGGATATGTATAGAGGGAGGTCTAAACTGATTGGAAACACAATTTAATTATCTACACGCAGCGGATGTTGGCACGTGATAGATTGAACTTAAAAACTAATTTATACCAACAGTCTGTTGATATCCCAGAAGAATAGTACCCTAATTCATGACGCATACCCCAATATAACTGTACCTAAGTATCCTTGAGAACAAATAAACGCAGAGATACTGTGCAACAATATAGCTGACATTTAGCTACGATTATATTGAAAGAGTAACACTTAAGAGGTAGAAGGATAAGGGCAAGTGCAAACTAACGGCCAGATTACGAGTTTTGCGTTAGGAGCTATGCGGTGCTAACGAGCAGTTTTCTCTCACCAGTCACAACTCACTTACACGCAGCGCTGGTATTATGGGTTTTTATAAGCGTTAAAAGGCAAGAAGTGAGCGTAGAGCAAAATTGAGCTCCATACCGCACTCCAATACCAGCGCTGCTTAAGTCAGCGGTGAGCTGGTCGTACATGCTCGTGCACGATTTCCCCATAGGAATCAACGGGGAGAGCCGGCTGAGAAAAAGTCTAACACCTGAAAAAAATCAGCGTAAAACTCAGTAACGCAGCCCCATTGATTCCTATGGGGAAATAAAAGTTATGTTTACACCTAACACCCTAACATGAACCCCTAATCTTACACTTATTAACCCATAATTTGCCGCCCCCGACATTGTTGCCACCTACATTATATTTATTAACCCCTAATCTACCGCTCCGGATATCGCCGCCACCTACATTATACTTGTTAACCCCTAATCTGCTACCCCCAACATCGCCAACACCTACATTATATTTATTAACCCCTAATCTCCCTCCCCCAATATCACCGCCACCTACCTACATTTATTAACCCCTAATCTGCCGCCCCCAATGTCGCTGCCAATATAATAAACATATTAACCCCTAAACCGCTGCACTCCCGTCTCGCAAACATTAGTTAAATATTATTAACCCCTAATCTGCCGTCCCTAACATCGCCGCCACCTACCTACATTTATTAACCCCTAATCTGCCACCCCCAACGTCGCGGCCACTATACTTAATGTATTAACCCCTTTAAACCTAAGTCTAACCCTAACCCTTACACCCCCTAACTTAAATATAATTACAATAAATCTAAATAAAAAATAATATTATTACCTAAATAATTCCTATTTAAAACTAAATACTTACTTATAAAATAAACCCTAAGCTAGCTACAATATAACTAATAGTTACATTGTAGCTATCTTAGGGTTTATTTTTATTTTACAGGCAAGTTTGTATTTATTTTAACTAGGTAGAATAGTTATTAAATAGTTATTAACTATTTAATAACTACCTAGCTCAAATAAATACAAATTGACCTGTAAAATAAAACCTAACCTAAGTTACAATAACACCTAACACTACACTACAATTAAATAAATTAACTAAATTAAATACAATTAAATAAATTTAATTAAATTAGCTAAATCACACACAAAAACCCCACTAAATTACAGAAAATAAAAAACAAATTACAGATCTTTAAACTAATTACACCTAATCTAATAGCCCTTTCAAAATAAAAAAGCCCCCCCCCAAAATAAAAAAAAAACCCTAGCCTAAACTAAACTATCAATAGCCCTTAAAAGGGCCTTTTGCGTGGCATTGCCCCAAAGTAATCAGCTCTTTTACCTGTAAAAAAAATACAAACAACCCACCCAACAGTAAAACCCACCACCCACACAACCAACCCCCCAAATAAAAACCTAACTAAAAAAACCTAAGCTCCCCATTGCCCTGAAAAGGGCATTTGGATGGACATTGCCCTTAAAAGGGCAGTTAGCTCTTTTGCGGCCCAAAGCCCTAACATAAAAATAAAACCCACCCAATACACCCTTAAAAAAACCTCACACTAACCCCCTGAAGATCGACTTACTGTTCTGAAGACCGGACATCCATCCTCAAGGAAGCGGCAGAAGTCTTCATCCAACCGGGCCGAAGTCCTCAACGAAGACGGGAGAAGTCTTCATCCAAGCCGGGCAAAGTGGTCCTCCAGACAGGCAGAAGTCTTCAACCAGACGGCATCTTCTATCTTCATCCATCCGACGCGGAGCGGCTCCATCTTCAAGACATCCGACACGGAGCATCCTTTTCATCCAGTGTCTTCTTACTGAATCAAGGTTCCTTTAAATGACGTCATCCAAGATGGCGTCCCTTAGATTCCGATTGGCTGATAGAATTCTATCAGCCAATCGGAATTAAGGTAGAAAAAATCCTATTGGCTGATGCAATCAGCCAATAGGATTGAAGTTCAATCCTATTGGCTGATCCAATCAGCCAATAGAATGCAAGCTCAATCCTATTGGCTGATTGGATCAGCCAATAAGAATGAACTTCAATCCTATTGGCTGATTGGATCAGCCAATAGGATTTTTCTACCTTAATTTCCAATTGGCTGATAGAATTCTATCAGCCAATCGGAATCTAAGTGACGCCATCTTGGATGACATCATTTAAAGGAACCTTCATTCAGTAAGAAGACTCCGGATGAAGAGGATGCTCCGTGTCGGATGTCTTGAAGATGGAGCCGCTCCGCGTCCGATGGATGAAGATAGAAAATGCCGTCTGGATGAAGACTTCTGCCCGTCTGGAGGACCACTTCGCCCGGCTTGGATGAAGACTTCTCCCGGCTTCGTTGAGGACTTCGGCCCGGTTGGATGAAGACTTCTGCCGCTTCCTTGAGGATGGATGTCCGGTCTTCAGAACAGTAAGTTGATCTTCAGGGGGTTAGGGTTAGGTTTTTTTTAAGGGTGTATTGGGTGGGTTTTATTTTTAGGTTAGGGCTTTGGGCCGCAAAAGAGCTAACTGCCCTTTTAAGGGCAATGCCCACCCAAATGCCCTTTTTAGGGCGATGGGGAGCGTAGGTTTTTTAGTTAGGCTTTTATTTGGGGGGTTGGTTGTGTGGGTGGTGGGTTTTACTGTTGGGGGTTATTTGTATTTTCTTTTACAGGTAAAAGAGCTGATTACTTTGGGGCAATGCCCCACAAAAGACCCTTTTAAGTGCTATTGATAGTTTAGGCTAGGCTTTTTTTTTCATTTTGGGGGGGCTTTTTTATTTTGATAGGGCTATTAGATTAGGTGTAATTAGTTTAATGATCTGTAATTTGTTTTTTATTTTCTGTAATTTAGTGTTTGTTTGTTTTTGTGATTTAGCTAATTTAATTTATTTAATTGTATTTAATTTAGTTAATTTAGTTAATTGTAGTGTAGTGTTAGGTGTTATTGTAAATTTGTATTTATTTTAGCTAAGTAGTTATTAAATAGTTAATAACTATTTAATAACTATTCTACCTAGTTAAAATAAATACAAACTTACCTATAAAAAAAAAAAAAAAAAACTAAGATAGCTTCAATGTAACTATTAGTTATATTGTAGGTAGCTTAGGGTTTATTTTATAGGTAAGTATTTAGTTTTAAATAGGAATAATTTAGTTAATTATAGTAATTTTCTTTAGATTTATTTAAATTATATTTAAGTTAGGGGGTGTTAGGGTTAGGTTTAGACTTAGATTTAGGGGTTAATACATTTAATATAGTGGCAGCGACATTGGGGATGGCAGATTATGGGTTAATAAGTATAATGTAAGTGGCGGCGTTGTTAGGAGTGGCAGATTAGGGGTTAATAATATTTAACTAGTGTTTGCAAGGTGGGGTGCGGCGGTTTAGGGGTTAATATGTTTATTATAGTGGCGGCGATGTCCGGAGCGGCAGATTAGGGGTTAAAATTTTTATTATAGTGTTTGCGATGCGGGAGGGCCTCGGTTTAGGGGTTAATAGGTAGTTTATGGGTGTTAGTGTACTTTTTAGCACTTTAGTTATGAGTTTTATGCTACGGCGTTGTAGTGTAAAACTCATAACCACTGACTTTAGAATGCGTTACGGATCTTGGAGGAAGAGGGTGTACCGTTCACTTTTTGGCCTCCCAGGACAGACTCGTAATACCGGCGCTATGGAAGTCCCATAGAAAAAAGGGTTTACGAAGTTTACGTAAGTCATTTAGCGGTAAGGCCAAAGATGTGTGCGGTGCCCTTAAACCTGCAAGACTCGTAGTAGCAGCGGTAGTGAAAAAGTTGCGTTAGGACCTGTTAACGCTGCTTTTTCAGCTTAACGCACAACTCGTAATCTAGCTGTAAATTTCTATTATACCGCAAGATTAGTAGATAGCAATCACGAGGCATTAACTAGCATGCTAAGTAAAACCACGGTTTTGATAGATATAGACTGGGTAATCAATATTAGAGCAGTTCAACCTAACACACAATATTGAAAGGAAGCAAATAAACATCCTAGGTGTATTGATATTTAAAGACTTAAGACCTACAGTTAAACCTAAAACACAATGCGGATGTAAGCACATATAAGTTAGAATCTGAAGCCTAGGTTTTGATTGGTTTCTCTTAAAGATATATATCATTTAGGAACTGGAATAGTTCCAATAAAAGAACAATATTATCGTTGATTAGAGAATCAAGAGATACCAAGACTTCGAGGCAATCATTGATAGCTATTTATTAAAATCATTTATATAAATACACATATAGAGAAATCAAATATTTACTCTATACGGAGTTATAGGAATCAGAGGCTTATTAACCCTTTATGGAAAGATTGCCACTATAATTATTGAATTGGACCGATATTAACTTAAATTTACATCCATTCTACAGAACAGTAGCTTAATAATGATACTCAAGATAGATGATATAAACTTAATTAATTTGTATATATCCTGACCATGGATTAACATTGACATCCTAGGTGAGAGAGTATACTCATAATTTGATTATTCTTTAGAAGGTTATACAGTGCACCAGCATTTATTACCAGGCCAATCCCCCTTTGTTTTTAAATGTTTATGTGTTTGTATGTTGATATTTTGTTTTAATTTTCTAATAAAGGTTATATTTTAAATGTTAGCATTTCACTCCACCGTTGTAATCACCAAAATATGTTCTAATACATAGCCCCTTTTCTTAGGAATGTGAGTGCTACACAAGTGTACACTAGCATCAGTCCTCGGATTGATTTTTCTGTGTTTATCGTAAAGGGACATGAAACCCAACATTTTCTTTCATGATTCAGACAGAGCAGGTAATTTTAAACAGCTTTCCAACTTACTTCTCTTATGAAATGTTCTTTGTTTTTTTGGTATCCTTTGTTGAAAAGTAGAGGTAAGCTCAGAAGTGTGCAACTGTGCATGTGTTTGCATGTGTAAAAACACTAGAGATCAGCACTATTTCATGCTATATTGTGCTCCAGACATGTGCATACTATCTAGATATCTCTTCAACAAAGAATGTCATGAGAATGAAGCAAATTTGATAACAGAAGTGAATTGGAAAGTTGTTGTTTTTTACAAATGACATGCTCTGTATGAATCACAAAAGAAAGGTTCTGTGTTTCATGTCCCTATGATGGAGAGCTATGTAAGTATAACTGTCAGTGAGCAAATACTTCTGATTTCTGCCCCCTACATATATTATATGGCCAAAAGTACAGTGTGTTATTTTAGATCATGCTCGTGAAAGCGCAATTTTGCGCTCTACCCGTAATCTGGCCCTCATTAAAGTTTTTTTTTCCACATAATTAGCCATAACCATAAAATGTTGAGCACATTTGCCAACAATTTATTTTCCACAAACACAAATTAAGGTTGTTCCTTGCCAAAGCTCCTCAGTATGATCAATTATTTAAAATAATAGCCTGGGCATTAGACTTTTCATGAGGTGCTAATTTGCATCATATGACTCTCTAATATATGTCAGTGCTGACTCTTTATAGATATTTAGATATGTAAATTAAATGCTGTGTGTGTTTGCAAGTGAATGAAAAACATAGAACATTTGAATAGATTTAATCATTTTTCGTGTTGTTGTTTATTTATTTTTATTTAAAAATAACAAAACAAAGTAAAACATATTTTTATGGTCACTAAAATGTTTTTATTTTTATTTTAATATTTATTGCAGTTCTGTGCTGAAAAATAAACAAGGGACAGAGTGCAAACGCAGCAGGTCCAGGGTACAGCAGGAAGCTAATGTGCTATTAAGAGCGTAGCAGACTGTGCATTCTATTTTATTGGAACCCAGCAGAATTATGCTCTGTTCTGCGGCCTGAAACAATAACTGGAACAAATGCATCCATAAGGCAAGGCTTTGATGCAGTGATGAGATCCAAACACTTGTGCTTAGTGAAATGAGAAAACTAATATGTGATTAGCAATCGAGTGGGCACGTATATAGGAATACTGATTCATTGGTGTTTAACAAGGCAATAATCATTTAGACTGATTTCAGCTCAGTTGATAACTTCCACTGTCAGCTGTGTACTAGAGAATATTTTAAGAACAAACCTGCTTATATTTTCTGTGAAATAGAATGTTAGAGGGCTTTTAAGACTTTATATTTAAAATATGGCATCACTAAATTGGAATCTACCACCCTTTCTGTAAAAAAAAATCTTCCTCACATTTCTTCTAAATCTGATTTGAGATTGGGACCTTTTGTTTTGGTATTTCTTTTTTTTTTTGTAAAATGTTTTCAGCTTCCACTTTATAAAGCCCCTTCATTTATTGAAAGGTTTCTATCATGTCACCTCTTTCCCATTTCTCCTCTAAGCTTTACATATTTAGGTCATAGTCTTTCTTTGTATGTTTTATATTTTAGACCATATACCATTTTAGTAGCCTTCTTTGGACAGTTTCTAGTTTATGTATATCCTTCTGGGGATATGGTCTCCAGAACTCTACACAATATTCCAGATGAGGCCTAGCGATGAGGCCTAGCTAGTGATCTGTGAAGTTGCATAAGAACATTACTATTTCTGATACTTATACCTCTCCCAATGCAACCAAGTATTTGACTGGCCTTACAGGCTTCACTTCTACATTGTCTACCACGTTTTAAATAATCTGAAATAATAATTCCTGTGATGAGAGCAGGAAGTGACGTCACCAGATTGGGGGTGGGGCTTAGGTCCGGTTGTCTGTGTCGCAGTTAGTTAGTGAAATCAATGCTGTGCAGATGTGTGTTTCTATGCTCTACAATAAAATAGAGTTATATCATCCTTGCTGTGTCCTGCCTGTGTCCTGCATCTCATGACATGGTGTCAGAAGTTCTTGCCTGAGCTTCTGTTCCTGATCGATGACGATGTCAAAGTTTACCCCACCTGAGCCTTTTGATTTCTCTCAGCCTGCAGCTTGGCCCACATGGCGTTAGCGGTTCCAGCGCTTCAGGATTGCTTCCAAGCTGGACAAGGAGAGTGGTTAAGTACAAATTAATTCTCTTTTATACTCTATGGGGAAGGACGTGGAGCCAATGTTCAAGGCTTTTACTTTCCAAGAAGGGGAAGAATTTGACTTTTAAATAGTTATGGATAAACTCAGTGCCCACTTTGTGCCCAAAAGAAATGTGATTCATGAGAGAGCTTGTTTTTACAAACGTGATCAGCGTGTGGGAGAATCTGTGGAGTCATTTGTATGCAGTCTGTATGAACTAGCTGAATTCTGTGAGTTTGGTGTTGCTAAAGAAGAGCAAATCAGAGACAGAATAGTTATTGGAATTGCAGATGCTGAAGTCTCACTGAAGCTGCAGTTGGAGTCTGATTTAACATTAGATGGGGCTATTAGGATGGCCCGCCAGAGTGAACTGGTGAAAAAGCAAAGTGCTGATCTGAGGTCTGAGAGTATTGTGGATGAAGTGCAGCAGTTCAGGGGAGCTGCCAGTGAAAAGCATGCCCGATGCACACGGTGCAACCGTGGCCATGATCAGAGTGTCATATGCCCTGCTAAAGATAAAAGATGTAGAAAATGTAACAAGATGGGCCATTTTGAAGTGGTGTGTAAAACTGAATATATTAAGGAGATGCAGGTGAATAACGACCAGGAGGGTCAAGATGTGTCCTTTGTAGGGTCTGTTGATGAACGGCCGGGTTCAGAAGATGATTGGACGGTTACCCTTACTGTAATGGGAGCCAAAGTCGCCTTTAAGATTGACACAGGAGCAGATATCACTGTAATGTATTTTGCAGCATTCATAAAACTGCCTCGACAGCCCCAGCTGTCCATAGTCCTGGTAGCCACATTGATTGTGCGGGGAAATTTCTTGCCAGCTGCGAATACAAGCAAAGGAAATTCACCATGTGGGTGCATGTGATTAGAGGTCAGTATGTTAACAACTTATTGAGCAGAAAGGCGGCCTGTGGTTTGGGCCTAGTGGCCAGAGTGAATGAGATCTCAGAAGATATGTTTGGCGAATTGGTCTACTGAATTGCAAACCAGTCCGTATATCTCTTAAAGGTGACGCAGTCCTATACAGCATTGCCACTCCCCGTAGAATCCCGTTCCTGCTCATGCCTAAAGTGGAGAAGGAGCTTCTGCGTATGAAGAATATGCGGGTTATTGAAGAGGTTGTTAAAGCAACTGACTGGTGTGCCCCCATTGTGCCCATTGCGAAGAAGAACGGAAAGGTACGCATTTGTGTAAACTTGAAAAGGCTGAATAAGGCGGTGAAGAGAGAGAGATATGTGCTGCCAACACTTGAAGACATAGTTCTGAAATTGGCGGGGGCGAAGTTCTTCTCTACATTGGATGCTTCTAGCAGCTTCTGGCAGATACCTCTAGATCCAAAGTGCCGCAAACTAACTACCTTTATTACACTGGTAGGTCGGTTTTGCTTCTGCAGACTCCCCTTCGGGATATCCTCTGCTCCTGAAATCTTCCAAAGAGAAATGAGTTCTCTCCTAAGAGACCACGTGGGCACGGCAGTCATCATGGACGACATCTTAGTGTATGGGTCTACGTTGGGGGAACATGATCAGTGATTGAGCTGTGTGCTGCAGACTATCAGAAAGTCTGGGCTGAAGCTTAGCAAAGAGAAATGCCATTTTGGGAAAGCAGAGTTATGTTACTTTGGGCATATCATAAATGGGGATGGCATCAAGCCAGACCCCGAGAAAATGTGTGCCATTGAACAGATGAAAAATCCTTCTGATGTACATGAGCTAAGACAAATATTGGGCCTTGTAAATTATATGGGCAGGTTCCTTCCAGAATTATCCACAATACTACACCCTATCACAGAGTTGCTAAAGAAAGATGTTGCCTGGGTCTGGGGACCTTCACAGGAAGAATCTTTTATGCAGGTCAAGTTCCTGCTGGGGTCTGCCCCAGTGTTGGGGTTCTACGTCCCTTCCAAAAAGACTGTGGTTAGTGCTGATGTGAGCAGTTATGGGTTAGGGGCCGCCCTCCTGCTTCTGAATGAGAACAAACTACAGCCCATTGCCTACTGTTCCCATACACTGATGGCTGCTGAGTCAAAATACGCTCAAATTGAGAAAGAGTGCCTGGCTGCAGTTTGGGCCTGTGAGCGCTTTCAGCGTTACCTAGTGGGTTTAGAGAAATTTTGTCTGGAGACTGATCATAAACCGCTAGTCCCTCTAATCAATTCCTATGATATTGACAAAACACCCCTAAGATGCCAGAGACTTCTAATGAGGCTGCTCAGGTTCAAACGAATCAAATGTGAAAGTGTATGCGGATTCAGTTCTGCCTCAAAGTCCATTTCTTCAAGGAAACTAGAAGAAATAAAGAAAGAGACATATATTTAGATACAGACCTTCAAGAAGTTATAAAATACATAAAAGAAGGTTGGCCCGAGAGTCGGGCTGCCTGGATGTCTTTAAGTTCTTACCAGTCAGAGAGGTCACAGCTCACGGAGCTGAATAGGTTGGTGCTGTTCCAGGATCGTATCGTTATTCCTGTCAGCATGAGGCAGGAGATGTTAAACAGGATTCACGATGGCCACTTAGGCATTACAAAGTGCAGAGAAAGGGCAGCTACGCTGAATGCGGGGCAAAGTGTCAGAATTAAACTGGACGATAAGAAGTAATGGAGGACGCCTGCTACGGTAATTGGATGCTCTCCAGAACCAAGGTCTTATGTAGTCCTTACTGATGGAGGGACGGTTACACGCCGTAACCGAAAACATCTTCAGCCTGTACCTGAGAGTTTGGAACTGGATGCCTCAGTACCACCCCCGGTGGGTTTCCCTGTTTTAAAAGGGGTGCCTTCCCCTCAGCAAGATCACAGTCTATGACAGGGATATGTCTTTGCCTCCAGCGGACTCTCAATCACCTTCTTCTGTATCAGAGGACAGTTCATGTAGAGTTACATCAAGCGGAAGAGTAGTGAAACTTCCGGCCCGATATCGGGATTAACTTTAGTTAGAACAGTGATCTGAAGTATGGGCAGAATAATCCCATGGTCACTGTGGACTAGGGTAGTCTATCCCGATGTTCAAGTCAGGATGTAATTCATGTCGTTCATATTTTCTGTAACTTGTTGTTTGTTATATTCTATACAAAATTGTTGTTGTATACTTTGTTATTTGTTATATTCATATGAAAAAAAAATGTATGCTTTGTCCTTTAAAATGGGGGAAGATGTGATGAGAGCAGGAAGTGACGTCACCAGATTGGGGTGGGGCTTAGGTCCGGTTGCCTGTGTCGCAGTTAGTTAGTGAAATCAATGCTGTGCAGATGTGTGTTTCTATGCTCTACAATAAAATAGAGATATGTCATCCTTGCTGTGTCCTGCCTGTGTCCTGCATCTCATGACAATTACCAAGCCCCGTTCACCTTTAGGTACAGTCAGTAATGCACCATTGGGACTATAATTGGTCTTTGGATTTTTGTATCCTTTATGCATAATTTTGCTCTTAGTAATATTTAATTTTAGATTCCATGTATTTGCCCAGTCATCCGTTTTTTTAATATCACGGCTCATTTGACCCACCACTCTTGGAACATGAACATACAAGCACATGTTCACTAATGAACATATTAAACAAAACAAGCCAAGGACTGACCCTTGGGAAACACCACTAGTAACTGACCTCTCATTTGAATGAATTAATCGAAACTCTCTGCATTCTATCCTTAAGCCAGCATTCTACCTAATTATTCAAAATTGATTATATAAGAAGAGCAGCCAACAAGAACTCTATCTGTGATTTTTGCTTTTGGACTTCATATCAGCTTGAATAAACAGGATTTTGCACTTGGACTGTGCGCCCCCTTTGGAACCCTAGTGATAACACTATGTTATTTTTTTCTACCTAATTAACATATTATTAGTCGCAGCGGTATAGCTATACCACAAGCATTTTAGCCTGTAACGCAACGTCCATTCTGCACTCAATAAATTACGTTTGAGTGCGGGATTTTCCATTGCGCCGTATTACAGGTTGCGCGGTCTGGCTAAAATGCTTGTGTTACAACCTATACCGCCATGAGCCATTACGTGATCTGAGACCAGTAGTTATGGATTTTGCAAAACAAAAATGTTTCACAAAACTCATAAATAAAATGTTACAAAGTACACTAACACCCATAAACTACCTATTAACCATTAAACCGCCACCCTCCCACATTGCAAATACTATATTAAACTTATTAACCCCTTATCTGCCACCAGTCCACATAGCCAACAGTAAATAAACCTATTAGCCCCTAAATCACTGGCCCCCCACTTTGTTAATAAATTTAGTTTATTAGTTGCCATGTTGCAGGTGTTCTTTTTTTTCAAACACTTTCTTTCCTTTGATGTCTATGGGGGAAAGCGTGCACAAGCACGTAAACTCAGCCCTTGGCTTTTGTGCGGTATGGAGCTTAACGCACCCTAATGCACAGCACAAGGAGGTTTTTCAGTAACTCGTAATGGCAGCACTATGGAAAGTGCGATACCGCTCATTTTTTTGCGTTCTTTACGCACCCGGTATAGCGCAAAACTTGTAATCTAGGTGTCAGTGTCTACTCCAAGGCAATATATTTTGTGAATAAGTTTGTTGTGTGGGACAGTGTCAATTGCTTAGCTAAAGTCTAGATATGCTACATCTATGGCTATTTATTTAGTTACATGGTCAAAGAAATCAATTAGATTATAATCAAACATAAGAACAAAAGATACCTCACAAAAGCACTCAGTCCAATTTTAAGTTTACTCTTATAATATAGTTTACAATGTAATATAAACTACCTACTGTGCACAGAGGTCACACAATACAAGTTAGTTAGTAGATATCAAACTCATAATGTATCTAACTAACAATAAACAGAAAAATAGAATTGTTAAAAGGAAACAATGCACAATAAACAATTAATATGCAGCGCATATAAGGGGAACAGTTCATAAGCAGTGATACTTATCCTCCACTGTGTTGTGAATAGCTCAGTCAATGCAAAGTTCCCAATTGAATATAATCTCCTCCGATTTCAAGGAATAATATTTTGATTGTAATCCCAGGGCTAACTTGAAAGAAATGACAAGCGATCCTGGTACTGAGCCTGTTGTTTGGGAGCAACGCTGTATGCAGCACAATTTGGAGTGACCTTTCTTTTCAGTTTCCAGTACTAACAGGAAGCACTTGGAATCGCACATGGAAGCATAGAGGGTAACGCTGCCGAGCTAGCAAAGCCTTATCGGAGCCACGGCTAGTGTGCACTGGGGTTGCCCGGTCTTCGGCTGTGGACGCTTGGTACATCAGCTCCCTCCAGGATCGCTTGTCATTTCTTTCAAGTTAGCCCTGGGATTACAATCAAAATATTATTCCTTGAAATCGGAGATTATATTCAATTGGGAACTTTGCATTGACTGAGCTATTCACAACACAGTGGAGGATAAGTATCACTGCTTATGAACTGTTCCCCTTATATGTGCTGCATATTAATTGTTTATTGTGCATTGTTTCCTTTTAACAATTCTATTTTTCTGTTTATTGTTAGTTAGATACATTATGAGTTTGATATCTACTAACTAACTTGTATTGTGTGACCTCTGTGCACAGTAGGTAGTTTATATTACATTGTAAACTATATTATAAGAGTAAACTTAAAATTGGACTAAGAGTGATTTTGTGAGGTATCTTTTGTTCTTATGTTTGATTATATTGATTACGTTATACCTCAGCACAGATATCACTTTATATCTATTGTCCTAAGATATTATTGAACCTGAGCAAAGCGAACATTTGAGCAAATCAATTAGATTAGTCTGACATGTTCTTCCAGCCGTGAAACCATGTTGTCCTTTATCTTCTGAGTTTTTCATCTGTAGGTAAGACACAAGTCTGTAGCTTAAAAGAGTTTCTATTAATTTCCTGCAATTTAGGTCAAACTGACTGGCCTATAGTTAACAGAATCTTCCCTACTACCCTTTTTCTGAAGAGGGGCTACATTAGAAATTTTTCTAGTCTTCAGGAACAACTCCTGTTAACAGTGACTGATAAAATAAATCAGCTAACTGAGGAGCTATCACGGATCCAAATTCTCTTAGAACCATTATCTGGACCCAATGAGATGTACTATACACATTATCATTTAAAGTAACATCCCTTAAAGGGAAACTCAAGTCAGAATAAACTTTATGATTCAGATAGAGCATGCAGTTTTATGTCAGAGACAGGTACCAGATGGAACCCCAATAGCTTGGAAAATGGTATATAGGAATATATAATGTGAGGGTATTGGTGAGTGATATTTAATTGATATATATATATATATATATATATATATATATATATATATATATATATATATATATATATATATATCAACATATAATATAGGTAATACTTCAATATTATATGAAATGCTTAGACCATTGCTAAATGCAAACCCATTTTGTCAAGATTCTGAAGCTAGACTCAGAAATCAAACCCCCTCTTTCTGACCAAATACACTTCCCAAAGCTACAAAGAGAACATTTGTTCCCCAACTAGAAATTAGAAGCTTCGAAAGAATCTTTACCTCATCAGTTAATAAGATTAGATCTTTTCAAACAAGATAAACCTGTTACGTAGATCACAGGAACCCCTGTGGACATCAAACGCAGGTCTAAACTCATGTTTGAAGCTCAGGATCTTTAGGAAAGCAGTTGATTTACACTATGTATGTATAAACAAGACACTGTAATTCCTTCAACTCTTGAATACACAATCCTTGTCTGGAAAGGTGATAGCTCAGATGCAGCATATGGGAGGCTAAGCCTCATATGAAATGACTTGTGCATAAGTTTTATTTGGTTAAAATACTTAGATTGTATTAAATATATATATATATATATATATATATATATATATATATATATATATATATATATATATATATATATATTGGTCTTGGAGATATACCTTATACCTGATATACTATATTAGATAAGTATGTGCTGTATTGAGTGGGTAGCTGTATTGGTGAATTTAAAACGTTTGACTGTGTCAGAATAAAACTACATTTATTTTTCTTTGTTTCAGGTATCTGGTGTGAAAATGAGGTTCCAAAGATGACTTGTAGATACTGGTATATAAATGTCTATGTAATGTGTTCCATGAATTGTATCATATAGTTTTATGCACTCAATATTAAGGGGATATCCACAGATAGGCAATGTATTCCCATTAGATGGAGTACAATCAAATATATATACAGTATATCTATAATGATATTAATTATTACAGAACTACATCAGACTGCTACTCACAGGCTATGAATATGATATAAGATGATAACTGGAAAAGGTTGGGATATTATATCAGAATATGAACTAAAATATTAATTAATCTCATACTGAAATTCCTGAAAATCCTTTTAAGTCCCCTTATAGAAACGTGACTTTTGGGTACATCTCTTAAGACATTATTAGTGGGAAGAATATATACAGTATATGTATGTGTATGTTGTATAGATTTAATGTTGTACACAGTTCTAGTGTTTAAATGTATAAGAATACCTGCTAAATCAATATTGTTAGTATATGACTAGGTTACAAAATTATTATTTTTTATTATTTTAGCAGTAACCTCCAATAAAATGTTGTATATATTATCTTAGCAGTTGCCAACCAATAAAATATATATACGTTACAATATATTTATTAAAATCTTTTTTTATTCCTTAATTCTCGATTAGTTACCTTTATAGACACCTTGAATTATATTTATGTAGAAACTAGATTATGAACCAATTATATGTCTATGCTGTTACAATATTCTTTACAAAGCAAACCAAAATATAGCTCCAAAAATGAACCTTACTCACAACAAATCGCATTAAAATACCACAAATTAATACTAATAGAACAACTTATAATTAGCCAATAACTCTAATTCAATGCCAATTATGGATTACAAACTTGCAGCGATTAATCTACATCAACCAGAGATTTAACCACAATAACCAATTTATGTGCAGTTCTAAGAGACTTCACAATAATAAAACTGACTTATAAATCTGGAGTGCAAAAGCCATTCTAGCAAATAAATTACTTAGCACTGATATGACTAGTTCTAAAATACACAGGACTATGAATATACATTTTAAATACCAAATATCCCTTAAATCACCAGCTTCAATTAAACTGTAGCAACAATGAATGTATTTGCTTTAAAATATTAAATTATAAGCACTGCCATACATTACCACATAATCAATTTGTGGCTTCAGCTTTTTCAGATAAATCCATTCACCGTCATAATTAAGAAAGGTGTTTGCAATTTCTGGAGATAAAATTAGCTTAATTTTACTTCCTGTAAACCAAGGCAGCAAGATAAATCAGAGAGTTAAAACTCAGCAGCATGACCCCTTTTTTATTCCAGTGCAAGAGAAAATATTGCGTGATAAATCCCACATTTTTTTATTCTAATCATTGGTGAATATTTTGGATATGCACTTGTCTTTTGATAGGCCATTCAAAGCTGGACATCTCATTGGCCCTTGAAGCTGAACATTTCATTGGCTTACTGGGAATGTACATGGTTATTTGATACTACAATTCCCTTTTGGCTGCAATTCTCGCATAAACCACCAGAGGGTGACATAAGCATTAAAAACATATTCATTTTCAACACTACTACAGCTTAATTGATAAATACCTAAATATGTGCATTAAACACACCTATAATTTCCAGCATTAATAAATTATATGTTCAATATGTATGAGATTATTTAATACTATTTAATCTGAGTATTTGCATACTAAACATGATATACTACTTATAATATTTTAGAAGATGTATATTGTCATCTTTTCCAGTTATTATAAATATTTAGTGCATAACTATATGATATGACTCAGGGCACACCATACAGGCAATCCTGCATCCGCATCTATTAGCCCCATCTGTCCCTCAGATGTCTGGAAGATAGAAAAACAAAAATATGTTATATATTTTAAAACATATTGGAAATTTTAAATTGACTATATAGCTACTTATTAAATTCATCAAATACTTATCTAATATGTTAGCAGCACCAAACAATTCACATACAGCACCTTTTTCTGTATTTCTTGTTGCCCGTGGAACAGAGGAGACTGCTATCCTCTCCAATGTCAAAATGTAAGAATCCACAGCACCAAAATTTTATAAATAAGCCTTAGAAATGTAATATTGTTACAGGTACAAACAAATGCCAAGAAATGTATCTAATACGTTACTGTTAGGCATTTCTCTCAGATCCACAAATACACATGTAAACATTTTATTAGGACAGTCTGAGATACATATTAAATATTTTAAAACTATATAGATAATTTGTACTTGGGGTTCAAAAGATTAGCTCTAGACCGAGCGACTGTTGTTCCTGCATGGGGTCATCATCTATCTGGACTTTTATTAGGGCAATTATTCAAGTCATAGATTTTTATCTGAGCCAAGGTATTTAACACAGACTCTTTGTATATTCGGACAAATGTTTGCAATGCGTCCTTGACAAATGAGAAAGGACGGTTGTGTTACAAACAGCTTCACAAATAAATGAATTATTTGGTGTAGATAAATATCTATCTATTTAATAACACTCACAGATATTCTGACATAAATCCCCCATCCAATTTTTAATATAAGTAGAACACGTATTTGAATTGGCTTAAAGTCTGTGGTACTTGGTGAGTGTACTGACAGTATGCATCATAGACAATCTTATTATGAAGAGTTTCCTTTATTTTTGAGTCCTCATGCTCGTTAGCTAGGCATCTTTAAACTACAATACTTCTTTAGTGCATTTGGGGATATGACACTTCATTCTTCCTCTATGACTTATAGTTGGGATCTAGGATGGCACGCTCGCAACTGATTAATATGGACCCATTTATCCATAAAAGTATCATTTTTAGGGATCCTTATTTTATAGGTGACTGAAGATATTTTATTAGTAATGACAAAAGGACCCTTCCATGATGGAAGAAACATCTTCTTCTCAACCTGATCTCTTCCAAAGTTATAAAGATAAACTTTATCATTAATTTCATATTCCTTTTTGGAAGTTTTAATATCATAATAGGCTTTTGCGGTGGTTGCGGCCTTCTCTATGTTCTTTTAAGCAAATGCAAAAGCATATTGCAGATGCTTCCTTAAGTTCTCCACATATTGATGCGTATTGGCAGCATTTATCAAGTTCTGGTCTGATGTACGGTACAATAGATGTTGAGGTAGAACCATTCTTCTACCAGTCATCAATTCAAAAGGTGACATCTTAGTAGCACTACTTGGAGTTGCTCTTAATGCCATTAGGACTAGAGGTAATTTTATATCCCAGTATTTACCTGTTTCACTCACAAATGTTTTAAGGAGTTTTCCAATGGACTGGTTGAAATGCTCTACACCACCACAAGAGGCAGCTCTATATGCAATATGGAGCTTCCTTTTAACCCCTAGTATTTTCCACATTTTGGTCATCACTTCGCTAGTGAAGTGGGTTCCACGATCGGATTCCATTCTCTGAGGTAAACCAAATCTGGAAAACACGTGGTTGATGAGCAATGCTGCTCATGTTTCAGCACTATGGTTATGTGCACTGATGCACTCTACCAATTTAGTGAACAGGCATGTCACTGTTCACATGTATCTGTTAACTCTAGATGACCTAGTTACTGGACCAATAAAATCGATTTGGATATCTGACCATGGCATTACCAGCCTCCTTTTCTGCAATTGCGCTTTATGCGTTGGTGCAGTGGGTTGGAACTGTGGACAGATTAAACAACCTTGGCAGTAGGTTTGAACATCCTTAAACATATGTGGCCAAAAGGCGTAGTAACGCAATATTTCATATGTTAATTTGGCACCATGATGGCCAGATGTGGGAGCATCATGGGCATATTGAAGCATGAGACCTCTGAACTTTGTAGGTACCACCCATTGTTGGATACCAGTTTTGGAGCTTTTAATTAACAAACCATACTGTAACTTGAATTGTGATCTGGATTTCATTAAGATTCTAAGATCTTCCTTGCCAATACAGCCCTCTTTTGAGATGGGGTTGTTTTCAGGATCTTCTATGTTTTATAGAAGATACCTATAATGGGGTCTTCTTTTTAAATAGTGATCAGGTCCTCACTAGCAGAATCCTGACTCCATTGTACAAGGTGAGGCTCACTTTGTTGTTTAGCCTGCTTTCTGGTAATGGCTTCTACCTGAATTGCACCCATTAAGTTGTTGATATTAAGGAGTTCTCCAGTTATGGCTCCTTCTTTGGCTAATGAATCTGCAAGATCATTGCCTTCCTTATCAGGACCTAGAATCCTGGAATGGCCCTTGGTCTTTTTCCAGTGTATGGTTAACCCATTGGAAACCACTAGATTATCAGTCTTGCAGAACAACTTGCCATGTTTGACTGTTTTGTTGTTATTTTTCTGCATGCCATTTCTTTTCCAAGTTGGCAGGTATTCAACAAAACTGTCATGCACATAATTTGAGTCAGTAATGTTTACAAATTCATGAATACCTTGTTCAATAGCCATCTCAATGTTTTTTAGAACAGCAGTGAGTTCTGCAACTTGACTGGATCTTGGTCCAATGTTGAAACCTCTGGGAATCCATTCGTCCAAACTATACTAATTCCAGCGACTAATCTGTGCTCATTATCAATAGTGGCATGGTAAGAACAACCATCAACATATACCCAAGGTAATGTTTGACACTGGTCCTCATTATATATTTTATATGGGGAAAGCAATTGTTCCTCCAGGAAATTATTTTCTAATAACTCTTCCCCATGTTCCTTAGCAGTACAGTCGTGGAGCTCAGCAAGCCCCTGTGTAACTGAATTTGTTTTGTTTTGCATATAGTGAATTTCTAAAGGCCAGCCTTGTAAGGAAAGAGTCCAAGCTGTTATGCGGCTATTGGACAGTTCCCATCTCTTATTTTCTCACTTTGCAGATATAGCAAAGGCTGGTGGGCCGTTTCTACAATAATTTTCTCACCCTGTATATAGCTGCGGGAATTTTGTAGAGCCCACACAGTAAATAAGAGGGCTTTTTCACAATCACTAAATTTTATTTCTACTGGGGATAAAGTTTTGCTCGCATAAGCAATGACCTTTGCTTAGATTATCATGCTTTTGGTATAAAACAACACTCATACTTATATCTGTGTAAACCTGTTTCCAAGTAGAAATGTTTATCCCCTTCAGGGTACGCTAAGCAAGGTGCTTGAGAGAGTTTTCTCTTCAGCTCTTATGGATGTCTCTTGAGCCTCACTCCAATGCTATTTCACATCCTTCTTTAGAAGAAGCAGCAGTGGTTTAGCAAGAAATTTGCGAGAATAATTTGTCATACCCAGGAATGATCTTAATCCTTTAAGTTAGTTGGTTCTTAGAATTAACCCTTCAGAAGTAACTTCATGTCCCAAGAAGTTTACACGAGTGCAGCACCATTGAATTGAGCTTTTTGTAGGATAATTTGACACCTGCCCTTTTAAGTTGGCTGAGGGCGTGTTTAAGTTCTGTGATGTGTTTTTCAAAGTCTGTGCTTTTGATCAAAACATTATCAACATGGGGGGCGGAGCCTACAGCCAAGGTATCTAGACGCATATCCCTCAAGCTCCTAGAGCAAGGCTTAATAAAGTATTCTTTTTAGCACATAGATCAGTTGAATTCATATACGGAACACCAATAACTGACTCATAACTAACATTCGCTTTGAACATAGGGTCTGACTCAAAGTTTGGCAACTTTAATCGAAGAGAACCTCTGTACTGCGAGTTGCGAGATGGATGGGCCTATTTCCTCTAATGTTTGACTCGCTTATCTTTGAACAGAACCTGAGTCTGCAAAGATATGTAACTGTGTTGGACTGCTTTGGACAACCATTGAGGCAATTAAGGCAATTCTTTACAAGATTGATGAGCAGATGTGCAATCACTTTCACGAACTTACATCTATTATCAGAAACCCAGGCGCCAATGAAGACAATGAAACACTCAAGATGGCGGAGAAGGGAGAAGAGCTGGGATCAAGGCAGGAAACCATTTATCTCTGCTAGCGTCGATTGTCACACAGATATTAAGCCTGAGCACTTCTCGATTCAGCCCAGACCACTCGAGGTTGCTCCTACACGCTGTACTGCCTATGACTGAATTGAGTACCTCCTCCTAATGGGGTTAACGACGGAAACTTCCAAACAATGGTACTCGCCCTCACATCGCCCTATCCTCTACTGAACTTTTGGATAGTACGATTGAATGCCTAATGTGAAGAGCTACTGAAACTAACGCAAGGAAGACGGGCAGTCAGCTATTGGTAGCCGATCGGTTTGCGAGGTTCCCGACAAGGCACTATTTACTTTGAGTCAACAAAGGGCTAAGGGACACAACACTCTGGGGATGCTAGATCTCTTACAAGTCAGGTGTGCCAGACGCTGGGTCAAACCAGCGATCAAGCCAGATCTCTATATTTGTGTTCTTCTGTACACCCTAAGATTGAACTTGTGGCTGCTGGAGTAGGTTGAACATATTTCGTCCTTAGACTCTGCTCAATACTTGAGATGGTTTCCAGTTTGTTAATAGGTCTGCGTTATAAAAGACTCTAGTTACTGCCTATGTTATTCTTTGTTTTTGCTTGATTCCAGCTAGGCTATGGTGAATTCATATAATTCCCTGCAATATTAGATATAATATGAATGAGTTCTATGTTTATTAGATCGAGTCTTATGTTATTGTTTTACTAGTGCAAGATAGATATGCTGTTTAGTTATACCGATTAATGTGATGACATTATTTAAATGATATATTTTCTCCCTTCACTATTACTAGTACTAATGAGTCTGAAGCCATCTGCAGTGTAAACTCTTACACTACATTAAAAGTTTAATGCTAATCTATGCTTTTTCACTTAATGCACTAATGCTCATGCAGGCAGCTACTACTTTTTGTTTCTAAATAGGAGTTATGCCTAGAGGTTATATTTCTCCCATGACTACCATAATTTGAACTCTATGTTACATTAACTTAGGATGTATGTTCTTATTGTGTTCTGTATATGGACCTATAGAGAGTGCAATCAATTTATTAACAGATTGTCTCACATTTTATCCAGTAATTGTGGAGTGAAGTTTTCAATCTAATGTACAAAGCTAACTCTTATTCTCTCCCCCCTCCCTATATACACATAAAAGCATATTTCCTCTTTCTCCCTCAGCTAGCAGGGAGGAGGGTAGTCTTGTAGCAACCTGTGACAATAGGCTCTAGTATTGTCTGCCTAGCTGTTTGATGTTACTGATTATCTGTGGCTTTACTAGACCCCGGCATAAGCTGATAACTTTGTACCTGCAGTCGGCATCAAAGGCTGGTTATTTATTTATTACTGGAACTCTTTATGATAGTAGACCAGTTTGATGAGGTTATGTAAACTATTATGCCTATCACTAATCTAATATATACATTGGTAATTATATGATCCTTTAGAAGTAATGAAATATTTCCCTCCCAAGATTATTATGAGACTGCGACTAGTTCTTTGAGTTATTTGTTTTGTCCCCATGCATATATTGCCGAATATTTAAGAGCGAGTTGGGAAGACAGCTAGATTAACTTTTAGGTTCACCTGGTCGCACCTCTAGGGATGTTCCCTGATGTTCTATTGGTGGAAGTATTACTTTATGTGGAAAAGCCCCCAATAGCACTAAGGTTTTAAATTACCCTTACATTCTTTTCTACATGGGGCATACTATATACTCTACTCCGTTCTAGCCACGCTTCTCCATTTTCAATTGTAAACAAATCCTTTTATCAAGGCTGTCTTTACTCTTTAAGCCCAGTAGCTATCACAATATGTATTTATTTTTACTTTGCTTTCAGGTACGCTTACACAACTATCCATTTAGTCAGTTTAGGTACCTTGCGAATAGCCCAAACACTTCTGATGTGTTATTAACTTTGAAAGCTTTTTTTTTTAGGAAAGATGTAAACTAGCTTAGCTTCGATAAGAGATACTGTACTGTGAGATACCTTCTCCTTTACTAGTTGCCTTTTCCCTCTGATTTCTGTCTGTGCCTACGTAACTGGAGGTATAGTGCTGATTACTATAGTCATGTCCTTAGTTGCTCAGCGCACCGTCTATCTCTCCTTACTTTGGTTTTAGGGTAAATTGCTTCATAACAGTCATTCTCCCCCTCCAAGTTTTGAGGCCTATGTTGGATCATGGAGCCTACATGCCCCACGGACTTACTACCAAATTAAGCCCTAGATTTTTCCTTAATGTTTTGATATATGCCCCCATCTAAGATACAGGTACATAAATATACAGCTAATTCCCTTCGTGGAATATTTTTATATATATATATGCCTATAAACTTCAAGATTCCCCAAATGTTATATGGATCTTGCTGATATCTGGTCCTATAATAACCCCTTGGATTTCAGCTATAGTTATCTAGTCGTACGCCTCATAATGTCCTGCTGTGTGGCTCCTCCCCTCCCTTCCGCCACCGCCTCTCCTGCCTTTTTTGTCCAACTACTTCATAATTCATTCCTAGTTCAATAATGTGTATTTTAAGCAGTGCTTATCCGCTGATTATTATTGGACAATTTGAAATCCCCCCCTTTTTACTATGCACCCCATTTATCTCTTCATTGAAGCTCACAAAGAGCTGCCTATCTGGACTATCAGTTGTGTCCCGCATTCTTAGGATCACCTGGCCTTTTTATTTGGCTCCTAACTAGTCAGTCCAATGCTAATATACTGAAAAATTGAGGTCTCATTAGCCTATCTGTTGTTTTTCCCATAATAATTGGTATATGTTTCTTTGCAATATTGCTATATGTGTTATGGTTTGATTTACCTTTTTTTTTTGTTACATAGCCTTATGCATGAATACAGCAAATTCATGTCCTGAATTTTTGTATTAAATGGGAGCCTTTGGAATGCATACTGGACCTTTTTTTAACGAGAATGCAAGCTTATACTGGTCTTCCTCATGTACCTTTATGGTCCAATATCCCTGTGCACAATCAATGGCAGTGAATATTTTGGATCCCTGCATCTGCACTAGGCACTGGTCAATATATGGCACAGGCCAGACAGACATGTACACTCGTTTGTTTAGCTGTCTTAAGTCAGCACACAAATGCCTTTGTCCATTTGAATTAAGAACACATAGAATAGGATTGTTATAAAAGGTATCCACCTGTCTGATGATACCACTTTCTTCCAGGTTCTTTATGTTTTCTGCAAGAGAATCATATGAGGCTAAAGGAAGTCTGAATTGTTTAACAAAGACAGGTGGTGCATTGGGATCTGTTTGGTTTTCATGCAAGTGTGCCAAGTCTGTAGTCCCACAGTCATAAGAATCCCTAGCAAAAATATCCTTGTACTCCATCAGGAGTTCTCGTAGCTGTCGGTGTTCATCATCACTGGAACAGCCACTAGCTAAGGAGATTTTCTCTTCGACTATTTGCTGAAATCCTGGAAAGATTTCAGGCTGTCCTATCTCATAGGCTTTTTCCAACCTAGAGGTGAGATCCCCTTGATTATAATTTACATTGCCCCCATGATTCTGGGTATTGCGGTATTCTTGCTCTTTGATCGGCTGATCAAATACTAGGGAGGCTTCTTCAATTTTACAGATGCCTTCCTCTGAGCTGAAGGGATAAATAAAACTGAATTGTAACAATACCTCCCCCCCGCCCCACCCCACCTGGCATAGATGCAAAGGATTGTTCTATTAACTGTTCTTCAGTTAAAGGGACACTGAACCCAATTTTTTTTTCTTTCTTGATTCAGATAGAACCTGCAATTTTAAGCAAACTTTCTAATTTACTCCTATTATCAATTTTTCTTCGTTCTTGCTATCTTTATTTAAAAAAGAATGCATCCTAAGCTAAGGGGTCAGCCAATTTTTGGTTCCGACCATGGACAGCACTTGTTTATTGGTGGGTGAATTTATCCACCAATCAGCAAGAACAACCCAGGTTGTTCACCCAAAAATGGGCCGGCATCCGGTATAATAACACCTGCCCCTTCTCTACTTCAAAATGCACTAATAAAGTTTTTAAATTCTTTACTCAGAACTCCTGTCCCTTAAAACCCAAATGCTAATTATCGGCTAGATTATGAGCTCTTGCGCTAGGCTTAAAAAGCAGCGTTGGCTGATCCCAACGCTGCTTTTTAACGCCCGCTGGTATTTACGAGTCTTGCAGGTACAGGTGTTTTACCGCTCACTTTTATGGCCCCAGACTCGGAAATACCGCAAATCCACTTAAGGCAGCAAGATAAAAAGGGATGTATACTGGGAGGAGTCCTGAGGATAAGCGGTAGAGGATTTTGAGATATAATTTTGAATGGAAAATATTGAAGTAAGCCGGGGAAAAAACTTATCGACTAGATTAGTGTCATATGGATAAATGCTAGGTTGTCTTCAATAATGTCAAACTTTCACCTTCACTTTAAACAATTCTTGAAATACGAATTTAAAATCTAGCACCTGGAAGACATCTAACCTCTTTAATATCTCCTTTATCATCACCTCACTCTGTACCATTCTTAAAATGGAGTCCTAATAACAGTGTCTTACAGAATGACCTTTCTCAGCTCTTCATCTTGATTTTCTCATTTTCCGATTCAGACCCCAGAAACAGACTTGCCTGTTGCAATTTCAGGAATACTAGCAGCTGTGCTTAAACATTACAGGTTCCAACAGAAAGAGCAGCATAGGAGATTAGGAGATGTTCAAAGGCAGAGGATTATGAGTATGCCTCATGTCTTACTGTTATTACCCCTTCCTGAGTCAACAGTTGTCCATAACTCTTTTTTTTTTTGTCACACAAAATGCACATGCCCTGGGTGCCTCACTGCACCACAGACAGCTGTACAGCTTTCAGGGACTCATGAAAATTAATCCAGAACACACCTATTCTGTTGCTATACCAATCTGTGTGTCAACTCTAGGGGGTGCAAATATAAGAGCAAGAGGAGTAAACAGATATAAAACAAATTTAAAAAAACATATATACTAAATGGCCAATAAAATGAGCCTCAATTGTATCTACTTATGGGATAGACCCAATGGACAATAGTCCTAATATCTTAGCTGTTTAGAATGTCAGTCCATAGATGACATCTAAAAGAAGGTCAATCCCTTTGGTGGTATTGGTTGGTAGTGATCGGTTTCCAATTACGACTAATAGAGCAACAGTTGGACCACACCCCGTGGGCGTCAGCTCCATGCGAAGATTCAGTCTGGATACCAATCTTTTTCTGTGAAAACCAATCACCAAGACAAGGGCGCCCCTAGTGTGATATAGTCAGAGACAAGAGTAAAGAGCAGATACAAACTGAATACTCACAATGGAGCAGCACCCAATTGTGATAAGTAAAGCATATGGGACACCTTGAAGTGTCCCAGCTCCTGGCCCCAGATGAGTACCGGTATCTAGGTGTCCTCAATGGGTGAAATAAGTTCCGACCTCTCAAGTAAATTGCAGTTCACAATTTAATACAAAACAAAAAAAAAGATCAAATTATATAACTCTGATATTTCAAAAACACAGTAAGCAACGCGCTTTCTCAGACTCTCTATTTCATCAGGCTTCTTTTAACTAATGAGAGTTCTGACTTAAAGGGACACTGAACACCAATTTTTTCTTTTGTGATTCATATAGAGCAAGCACTTTTAAGCAACTTTCTAATTTACTCCTATTATCAGTTTTTCTTCGTTCTCTTGCGCTTTCTTACTTTGAAAAGAAGACATCTAAGCTAAGGAGCCATCCAATGTATGGTTCAGAACCCATGGACAGCACTTGTTTATTGGTGCTGTCCAATCAGCATGGACAACCCAGGTTGTTCACCAAAACTGGACCCGGCAATCTAAACTTAAATTCTTGCCTTTTCAAATATAGATAGCAAGAGAATAAAGAAAATTTGACAATAGGAGTAAATTAGAAAGATGCTTAAAATTGCATGCTCTATCTGAATCATGAAAGAAAAAATTTGGGGTACCAGTGTCCTTTAACCGTACAGTGACCAATCCTAATCCTATAAAATGCACACACCCCCTCAGTTGTGTGTGCTGTGCATATTTAATCCTAATTACTAATTAAGCAAATAATTTCACTGAATATTAGTTCAAAAGATTCGGCCAAATCAATTTTTTTACGCTCGGCACATGTTCCACATTTTATATTACAGTCTGAAGGTGTTTTGTGTTTTTTTACCATGGTTTTGTATTGTACACAATTGGAAGAGAAATGATAAAAGGTTATCAGGAACAGTTATTATTTCCTGAAGGGGGTAATCCATGTTTAATGCCACTGCTGCCTCTGAATGATCTTAATGGGACAGTCTACACCAGAATTTTTATTGTTTGAAAAGATAGATAATCCCTTTATTACCCTTCTCCTAGTTTGCATAACCAACACTGTTATACTAAATACACTTTTTATCCTTGTGATTACCTTGTATCTAAGCCTCTGCAAACTGCCCCCTTATTTCAGTTCCTTTTGACAGCACTTCATTTTAGCGAATCAGAGCTGGCTCACTGGAACTCCACGTGCGTGAGCACAGTGTTATATATATGCAAACGTGAATCACACCCTTGTGGTGAAAAACTGTCAAAATGCCCTGAGAGGAAGAGGCGGCCTTCAGGGCTTAGAAATTAGCATATAAACCTACTAGGTTTAGCTTTCAACTAAGAATACCAAGAGAACCAAAGCACATTGGAGATAAAAAGTAAAATTGGAAAATTGTTTAAAATTACATTCTCTTTCTGAATACTGACAGTTAATTTTGAACTAGACTGTCCCTTTAAAACCTTTGCATCCAGACAGGAATTTGGTTGCAATACCCTCTTAGAGAGCAGATGTCATTTACTGTGTATATCTGGCATTAATTTGTGACAGAAAGCTGGCGCTTTGCTACCACATGCAATCAACATCTCTTTTGTTTACTTAGGCCATATTAAAGAGATTTTGATTGGCGGAAACCATACAGATTCTTGATATCTTCAAATTGTTGATTTCAACTATATGCTTATCATTGCCTTTTTTTCTAAAAATTAGCTGTACATCCACAAAATATATTACATTGCTTTATATATGACCGCTAATGCATGCTTTTAGTCTCAAAGGGTCTTATGTTTTATTTGAATGAAACATTTTCGGAGAGGAAAAAATAATAACTATTTATAATTGTTATTATTATTTCATATAAACAATGGTTTACATTAATGATCCTGGCAGTATTTAGTTTAGTATTTTAGAAAAGCACAACATTTTTAAAAAACTCAAATACCTCCAAAAGCCAATCGCACCAATTATACACAATACATGTTTACATAAAATAAAATAAATGTGAATGTGCGTGTTTATATGTGTGTGTGCATGCTGGTGTATGTGTGTATATGTGTGTGGTGTGCATATACTGTATTATATAATATATATATATATATATATATAAATATATATATATATATAGCCTGGTGGGCTGATCTGTCCTGCAGAGTGTGAGGTGCTGACAAAAAGAAATCATACTGCACTGTCTGGAGCTTGAGGGAGGAGTGTTCGACTGAAATTCGCCCCATGGAGAGAGTGAATACCAACAAAGCAGCGTGATTGGAAAACAGGGAGAACAACTAAGCAGGGGGGTGTGGTCCGTTCACGTCCGTCCTGCCTGCATACAGCCACGGCAAAACACGAACAGCGCTCATTACCTCATATTATCTGAGGGCTACAGCTTGTAAGTAGTCTTACAGAAGGGGTCGTCTGGTAGACTAGCTGTGTGTTTTCAGGTTATATCTCAGACATCAGTGTTTATGCGATATATATTCCAACCAACTAGGAGCTTAATGAATTGACGCTATTGTGGGGACTTCCTGTTGCATGATATAAAATAGTGTTCATCAATAACCCACTTGCTTCGTTTGTTGTATTTGGGAGCTCAAAAATGGGACTGATGATCGGTGTTTAACACCCCTTTCACAAAATCTTGCCATTTTTTCACCAGTTTGCTCAGTGTTGTTTTACGTTTTTTGACTTATCTTGTCATACTAAACCAGTTTATCTCAAGTTTTGACTGTGTCATAGTATACTACCTATCTACTTATCCAAATTTATCTGCCTTAATTTTGTCAGCTCTTCTGATATTTTCCAGCGCTTAACCCACCATAGTTTCTTTTTTTTTAATAAATATATATAATACACCACAGGACTGACCGCTGGATGACGTAATAGGCGGGATCAGACTGATATACTACAGGAAAGTTCTTCTCTGTGAAAAGCATTACTGGGCTAAAAGAAGCTGCACCCAGGTGGTAAATAGCCATAGAACTGAGCCAGTTGTTCTTTCCTGTGATATATATGTGTGTGCATGAGTGTTTGTGGTATATATATTTATGTTTGTGTTTCTGGTATATATATTTATTATATATTTATATATATATATATATATATATATATATATATATATGTGTGTGTGTGTGCATATGTGTGTGTGTTCGTATATGTATATTTATGTGTGTGTATATATATATATATTTATATTTATGTGGGTATGCTTGTGTGTGTATATATACAAATGTATGTGTGTGTGCAGTTGTGCATATATATATAAGTTGCAAGTGAGCCCAGCACTCATTAATGTCAAAAGCCACCGTGGTGCTTTTCAAAAGAATTTCATAGAGTACAAGATGGGAGAAGCACACATCCGGAT